>NW_024104860.1:149831-178450 GCF_003945595.2 Pipra filicauda | reverse complement strand
CTCTCCAGTTGAACTTGGCATTGTTTCTTTATTTCTCATGCTGTTTCCTGCTATGACAAAAGGATCCTTCATTCCTGAAACCACCCTTCAAGCCTTCTCTGGCTACTCCTGCACTGTCCTCAGTCTCCACACCATGGAGCCCACAGCTCCTTAGTCCCTACAGAGTGGTCATGGGCTTGAGGCCTCCAAATCTTTTCTTGGGAGATCCCTGGGTACTCTCCATGGTGTTTGCAGATGAACACATGGTGCTCACAGTCTAAGGAAATCACAGGGATACGTTTTGCAAAGGCCTGTATTGGTAGAACATGGGGCAATGGCCTTAAACTGAAAGATTGGAGTCTTATGTTGATAATAGGGGTCACAAGTCCTGCCAGCAAATCTGCTCCAGTGTGGGCTCCTCCCTGGGCTGCAGAGGGGGTCTCTGCTCCACCCTGGACTCCCCCACAGGTCACAGGCCCTTCAGCTCAAGTTCACACTGAGTTCCAGCCACCAAGGAGCCCCAGACTGACACACAGCCAGGAGCCCCAGGCAGCACCAGCAGCTGCAAATTTCAGCAGCACATCCCAGACACATCTGTGGGTACCTCCAACACTCCCAGCCCCACCCTGGACACCAACAAAGGCTGTTGTGGTTTCACCCCATGCAGCCCCCAAGCCCCTCCTGGCCACTCCTCACTACCCCACCAGCAGGACAGTGGAGAGAACTGGGAGGGGAAAAGCTGGAAAACTCGTGGGTTGAGATAAAGACACTTTAATAAGGACAAGCAAAAGCTGCACACAGGAGCAAAACAAAACAGGGAATTCATTCCCTGCTTCCCATGGTTGGGCAGGTGTTCAGCACCTCCAGGAGAGCAGGGCCCTATCCCATGGAATGGTGACTTGGGAAAACAATCTCCATCCCTCTAAACCTGTCCCAGCTGTGTCCCCTCCCAGCCTCCCACACGCCCCCAGCCCCTCCCCAGTGTGTCTGTGCGAGGGGCAGGAAAGGCCTTGGCTCTGGGTAAGCTCAGCACTAACAAAACCACCTCTGTGTTCTCAAGCCTGTGCTCAGCACAAGCCCAACCACAGCCCCACACCAGCCCCTGCAAAGAAAATTAACTCCACCCCGGCCCAAACCAGCACATTCCAGCCCTTATTCCACACCAGTCCCATCGTGCCCAGGCCCCACACGACTCAGTACAACTTCACCCCCCACCACCCCCTTCCCATTCTTTGCTATAACACACAGGTCTCCTTCCCTTAGTCTGTGCACCACCCCTGCAAAATGTCCATCAAATGGCCCCAAAATGTCTGTTCAATTCCTCCAGTCCAGTCCTTTGGGCTCCCCCTGTTCTGGTGGTCCCTCGGGGCAGGAGAGGGGCTGTGTGGGGGGAGTTCCTGGGCACCAAAGGCAGCTCAGGTCGGTCCTGCTGCCCTGCAACTGCTGCTTGGGAGGCTCCTCCTGCACTGCTTGGGGTGGTTCCTGTGACAGGAATTCCTGTCACACACTGGGCAGGTTTAAAAGGATGCACAGTTTGGGTTATACCCACATGGTGATAAACTGGTCCCAGCCCCTGGAACCAGGACACAGCCATAAGTGTGAACAGTGCTGCACTTATTGAAGTCCTTTGCCTCAGTTTTAGTTCTAGTCTATCTCATGATGATTGTGCAGAGCTGCAGCCTCACTCTTTCCTTTATTTTCCTTCCATTTTGTAGAAAAACCAAGTCTTTGTTTCTGGTGACCTGTTGTTCTGACTGACAAAGTTTCCCCTTCTGTCAATGACAGCTCATGTGAAATCAACTCCCCTTGTCTGGAGGCTTTTATTGCTCTTCAGACCTAGGCAGCAAGTAGTCCCTGGCTCACCAGCTCTTGCTGGACCTTGTCAGCTTTTCTCTTTTGTCTACCTTGCGTGCCAGACGTTGTGTTTGGAATAGCCCACACCAGTGTCCAGCTTCAGATTACTCCAAGGGTTATTTTCCACCTTTTATGCACAATACCTTATGAATGTCTTTGGAGAATTTGCTTGGGATAGAGTTTGTTTCTGTATCAATTATGCCAGGGAAAAGCATCCATTTCTTAAACAAAGATAAATACCTAGCTGTAAACTAAAAAAGCTCCACAGACACCACCCCCCCACAGATCCCTCCCAGCCCCACAGACCCCCCCAGCATCCTGCCAGATCCAGCTCCCATCCCCAGCCAGGCTCCGTCCTGGTTTTTCTTCCAGACTGGCAGACAGACTGGACAGGGATGTGAATCTCCTGTGCATACATTTGATGTGCTGCTCTTTTGTTGTTGGTCTCTAAATAAGGTTTATAGAGTGATGTTGATTTTTGCTTTTCTAAAGATTCTACTCATGTAAATACATTCCATATATAGTTTATATGTTGTTGCTTTATTGTTGTTCTGTAAATGCATTTCATAGATTGTTGTTGTTTTACAGACCTGTACAATGTAAATACATTTTATAGATGTTTTTATAAAGGCAGGGGTCCCTGGGGGTGGGGGGACCTGTGCCTAGAGGGGTCCCACTTGGGAAGGTGCCGGCCCTGGGCAGTGCTGGTGTCCCTGGGCTGGGGCAGAGCGGTGTCCCCAAGAGCAAAGCTGTCCCCAGCAGAGAGGGGGGTCTGACACGAGTGGCCCCTGCAGCGCTGCCCCCACAGCAGGCAGGAAACCTCCTGCTGCCCTTCCTGCTGCAGCCAGAGGGATCTGGGAGAAGGTTTGGGAGCCGGAGGGGCTGATGTTTGAGGCTTTGGACCTCCAAGTGCTCCAGGCTTTGCTTCCCATCCTCATGGCATTCCCCTGGGCCATCGGAGAGCCCAAGGGACCCTCGCCCTGCCCAGATTCCTGCTGCTGGCAGTGGGCACTGGCCTGTGTCCCCACTGGGGGTGATGCCTGGAACAAGCTGGTCTGGTGGCAGATGTCCCTGCCCATGGCAGGGGGGTTGGACCAGATGGCCTCGAAAGGTCCCTTCCAACCCAAACTCTTTTGGGATTCCATCACTCTGGGATTCCGTGCCCACCATGGCAGCGCTCCCTCACCAGGGACATTTGAGCTGGTGGAGAACCTCCCACGCTTCCCTGACATGGTAAGGCTGATGTGGGAGCGTGAGCCCTGAGATGGGCACTGGGCAGTGAGAGCTGCCCTGCACCCAGCCCTGGCAGCAGCTCTGGCAGCAGGCTCTGCTCCCCTGGGCTCTGGTGGCTTCTGGGCCTTGCAGGCCAGTGCCACTACCTTGTTAGCTTGTCATCCCTCCCACTTTACACCCCTAAATAACACATTTTTCCTCTCCCCCTCTGAGCCATCACTACTTTTCTCTCAACCCTCTTCCATCCAAGCCAGCAGCTCTTCCCTGCCAGTGCTGCTGCTTGGAGAACCAGAAATCCTGGGCTGTCCTTTGCCTGTTGATAAACAAAGCAGTGGCTTCTTCCCCCGGGGGCTGAAAGTGTCCCCTCCCCCAGACTGGGGCCTGGAATTCCAACCACATTCCTGAACTTGGGTTTCACAGTTACCCATCAGTTTGGGGGAAGGGAAAAGAAAAAAAGGTCAAGAGATTACAGCAGCAAGTGAACTGGGGCTAAGTGTGCCTTCATTTTCTCCAGCTGTTCTATAGAAATAAATAAAAATAGTACTATGGGGGAAAAAAAAGCTGAAGCCAGGTATCAGTTTACTGAATGTTATCAGGGAATACAGAAGAAGAACATGCCTGCAAACACACATCTGCACTAACTTATCAAACTGTACAGTGCAAAATCTGATCCCAAGGAGTCTGTACAAAACAGTGGGAATGGAATCAGAGAGGGGAAGGAAAACATCCTCAGCAGTGCCTGTCCCAGTCCAGGGGCATTACTGAGCAGCACCTACATTTCCATGGCTCTCTGGGCAGGTCATTTTTCATGTGAGCCAAACAGCACATCTTGAAGCTTCTTCACACTGAAATACTAGAGACATGTCAGGGCATCTGAACAGCCAGATTCTTAGAGCACAACTGCCTCAAGGCAAGGGAAGAAGTGAGATTCAGTGGCACTTGGCAGAAGCTGCCCAGTGCATTGTGTCAAATGGGTATTTACCAAAAGGAGCAACAAGCTCAAGGCATCAGGGAAAGAGCCAGATGATGAAAGGGTGTTAGCTGCTGAGAATTTCTTTGGGAAGAAGTAGATTGTTGAGATAGAAATTTGCAATATACCATGGAACCTTATTCAAAGTCCAGCTGGAAAATACCTTAGTGTTAAGAGTGTGAAATAAATCCTAAAGTGTCATCAACTATGTGATTTCCTCTTTATTCCCAATCACTAATTAAAGAAACATAACTCAGATGTGATCTCACTCTGTGCTCCAGTGACATTAACATTAGAACAATATTGTCACTGTCTCCTCATCTCTTGTGCTCCTCACTGGAAGGCACTTGGTGCACCCCTGGATATCCTGCTAATGAGTTAAAAAACTAACCCTTCTAAAGTTCCAGATTTTCCTCACCTGTTTGGACACAGTTGGACAAACTGGACCAAGTTATTCCTTGAAAGCCACCTGCTGGATTTAGCATTAATTACTCCTTGTTTTGATCTGAGGGAAAAAGGCTCACACAACACAATCTCTGAATGCTCCTTTGAACTTACCCACAGTGTGTTCACAAAGACACAGAGCAAGGCTTTTAGCTTTTGCTGCTCCCCTCAGTTCCAGCAGACAAAGAAATGTCTCTGTGAAATGACAGCAATTGCCTTTCCATGTTACTGAACTACCTTCAGTTCATCTGGTCTCAAACAAATACTCCATATTTTCTCCTTGTTTTATTTTCAAGGACATTGAAGTGCATCACTGTCCCAGACAGCCAAGGATAAGATGACTGAGGGAATTCAGTTGCTCTGTTTAATTAATACAGGACTATTTCCCTTTCCTTTGGTGAAGCTAATAATGTGACTGGTGGAATGTCAGTAACAATTAAATCATAAACTCGTGCAGTACCAAAGGGATAATTTACTTTAGTTATGGAGTATTGCCAGCAGAAATCTTGAAAATCTTATGCATATTTAGACTGATAAAATACCACATGTACTTCCTGGGATACTGCAAGCTTTCTACAATCCTTGTGGCATGTATGTACAGAGCAAGAGTGAACATTTTGAGATGATACCTTAATAAATGAGCCACAGTTTTATTGTTTCTTGAATGTTAAGCACCACATCCTAAACGCAGGAACACGTTCAAGGTCAATGTCCTATTTTAGACCTTTTCAGCAGCTGTGATATTGTGATGATCACACTTAAAATATTCCTCTAGAAAGAGTAAATTAGCCCTTTTCACTAGAAGGATTCTTATGATCAAAAACAAATCTGAAAGAGAACAAAGTCAGATTTCTTTTTTTGTTTGTTGGTGGGGGTTTTTTCAGCAATGCAATAAATTGTTGTCCTTAACTGGGATGGCTTTTACTACCCAAGAATTAAAAAGAAAACTCCAAAGTTCACTTTATTCTGCACTTATATTACCTTTGGGATTTTTTGATTTCTTTTGGAGGTCTCAGCTGTGTAAAAATACCTTCCTTAAAATGCGTTCATGCTTTCTGTAAGAACCAAACCATTCCAGCTGACATACCCTTCTATCACCAATACTGCAGGGAAATGTAATATCCCACTAAAGCAGAAGGGAAAGAAAACAACTGAGCATCAGCAGCTCTTCCTAAGCAAGATCAGGGGTTTAGCTCCATCTAACTGAGGGATGAGATGTGTCCCTCAAAATGGGTCTCTTCCCACTGCCCCACCAGCCCTTCTACCCGACTGCAAGCTCAAAGTTCTAAAAAGAGAAGAAGAAGCTGGAGCGTCAATATTTGCCCAGTGCAAACCCCAATAATCTTTGCTGGGAGCTGACAGGAATTGCTGTTCCACTGCCCTGGGATATCCTGGCTTGAGGCGAGAGCGCAGCCCCGCCCAGAGCCCCCAACCCCTCTGAGAGCTTTTGTAGCGTCTGTTTGTCCATGTCCCTGTGGCAGAGGCTCCCCCGACATCTGCCCTGGAGCTGGTCCAGCTGCTGGACCAAACAAGGCATTGTCCAGCCTGCCTTCCCCCAGCCCCGACCGCCCCAGCCCATCTTCCATCGCTCTGCTTCCTTTTCCTGCCCCTGCTCCCCCTCCGCTCCCTTCCCTCGGGCATTTTTATGAGGAATGTTCTTGCTGTTCTCACTGTCCGAGCATGAGCTGATCCCCAGGGGAGCCTGTGGAATGTAACCCCTCAAGCACTAAATTCCTTCCCCTGTGCCAAAGACACGGGTTTGTTGTTGCTGCCCCTCCCGCCGAGCACCAGCTCCATCTCCTGCTCCTGCCCAGGGGCTTTGCAGAAATCCAGGGCTGGGTGTGGATTGAAGGCTGTGGCAAGGGACAGGATAAAGTGGCTTCACTTCCACCCTTGGTGTCTCAGTGTTTGTGATCTTGGGAATCCTCACAAACCTGGAACAATGGCAGATTATCTGTTGTTGTAAGCTATGTACCTAGAGATTGTTTTGATATGTGTTTAAATCTTCCTTGAAAGTACAACCGATTGAAAGTACAGCTGATAGAAAATAATGTATAAAAAACAAGGGAAAAAGGAAAAAAAGAAAAAGAAAAATAAAAACAAAGAAAAGGAAGAAAAAAAAAGAAAAAGGAGAAAAAAAGAGAAAACACGAAAGAAAAAACAGGAAAAAAATTGAAAAAAAAGAACAAAGAAAAAAAGAAGAACGAGAAAGAAAAAAAAGAGAAAAAGGAATGAAGAAAGAAAAAAGAAAGAAAAGAATGAAATAAAAAAGAGAAAATGAAAGAAGACAGAAAAACTAAACCCCAACAAGTCCGATCCTCCCCCGCCGCAGGGAATACAACTCCCACAATGCACCGCGCAGGTGGGGGCGTGGCGAAGGGCGGGCAGGGGCCGTGGCCGCGCGCTGATTGGCTGCGGGGCGGGTCTGTAAAGGCGGAGGGCGCGCGGAGCGAGCGCCATTTTGGCCTCGTGGTCGGGAGTGAGCAGGACTCGCCTGCGGCCGCTGCACTTCGCTGGGTGAGTTGGCGGGGGGGGCGGCGAGAGCGGGGTCTGGGGATCCCCTCGGGGGCTGCGGGGAGCGCGGCTGTGGGTGGAAAGGCTGGAGGGCTCGGGAGGGTTTAGAGGGGGGGTTCGGGGGTTCCCGGGGACGTTTTGAGGGGTCCCTGAAGGGACTCGAGGGGGAGGTTGAAGGTCCCTGAAAGGTTTTGGGGGGCTCTGATGCGGGTTTTGTTTTCTGAGAAGATTTGGGGTGTCCCAGGTGGGCTTTGGGGGTCTCTGGGGAGGTTTGGGGTTCCTGGAAGGCTTTGCAGGGACCTTCGAGGCAGTTTTGGGGTCTCTAGGGGGTTTAAGGTGTCCCATATGGTTTGGAGGGCCCGTGGGGGGGATTGGGGGTCCCTGAATGGGATTGGAGAGTCTCAGGTGGGTTTTGTGGGTCACTGAGAGGGTTTAGGGGTGCTGGGGAGGGATGAGGGGTCCTTGAGGAGGTTTCGATGGGTCGAGTGGGGGGATTTCAGTGGTTTTTAGTGGATTTTAGGGGGTCCCCTAAAGCCCAGCAGTGGGGTTCAAGGGGTCCCCCAGCCCCCAGGGGAGGGGGCCTAGGGATGCCCTCTAAAATCCAGGGGGGGAGATGTACCACATCTGGGTAAGGGGATCCCAGTGCCCCAGTATATCCCAGTGACCTCCCAGTTACCCTCAGTATGGCCCAGTAACCCCCTCAGTGACCATCCAGTGTGTCCCACTGACCTCCCACTGCCCCCCAGTATGGCCCAGTGATCCTGCAGTGAGCAACCAATAACCCCCAGTATGGCCCAGTAACCTACCAGTGTCCCCCCCGTTGTCCGGGTATCCCCCAGTAACTCCCCAGTTCAATGCCAGTGCCCCCCAGTGTGCCCTAGTTCCCCCCCAGGCCCTCTCAGTGCCCTCCCAGTGTCCCTCAGGTCCCTCAGTAACCCCCCAGTCCTCCCAATGCTCTCTGGTTCCCCCCAGTGTGTCCCAGTATCCCCCAGTAATTATCCAGTGCCCCACAAAGACCCCCAACTGTCCCCAGATGCCCTTGGCCTTTCTATGGGAGGGGGAGCATTTTTGGGGTCAGAGGATCCAGAGAAGAGCAGCGAGGCTGGGGAAGGGAGTGGAGCACAAGTGGTGTGAGGAGAGGCTGAGGGAGCTGGGGGTGTTGAGGCTGGAGAAGAGGAGGCTCAGGGGAGACCTCCTGACTGTCTGCAAGTCCCTGCCAGGAGGTTGGAGCCAGGTGGGGGTGGGGCTGTTCTGCCAGGCAGCAGCAGTAGGACAAGAGGGCTGGGTCTGGAGCTGTG
Organism: Pipra filicauda; assembly: GCF_003945595.2. Classification (NCBI taxonomy): domain Eukaryota; kingdom Metazoa; phylum Chordata; class Aves; order Passeriformes; family Pipridae; genus Pipra; species Pipra filicauda. Next base: position 170,158 of record NW_024104860.1, on the reverse strand, counting down.
CCAGGGGAGGTTTAGGTTGGATATTGGGAAGGAATTTTTTGCTGAGAGAGTACTGAGGCCTTGGAATGGGCTGGGCAGGGAGGGGGTGGAGTCCCCGTCCCTGGAGGTGTTGAAGGTGAGAGTGGATGTGGCCTCAGTGCCATGGTCTGGGAAGCACGGCGGGGTTGGATCCAGGGTTGGACTTGATGATCTCGGAGGTCTTTTCCAACGTGGCTGATTCTGTGATTCTGTGATTCCCATTCCTATGGCAGCACATGCTTGAGGCTCTATCCCCAGGGTGATCGAGATGTCTGTCCATATCTATCTCCAAGGTTAGTCTGTAAATGTGTGGTGTTAGAAAAGCAGGCTGAGTTGTGGGCTGGTTGTAGAAGGAGAAAGAAGCCCAGAGGCCAGTGCAAGCAGGCAGCCCTGAGCTTGCACCTGATGTCCCCTCCCTGCAGGTTCCTGTCCTTGCGCCCAGGCCCTGAGGTGAGGCTGAGAAGTGGCGCGGAGGTGAGCCCAGAGCTGTCCCTGAGGTGAGGCTGAGAATAAGTGCAAGGCAGAGGTGCTGCTGAGGAAGGAGAGCCCCGTGGTGGGGAAGAAGTGAAGCTGTGAATGCCCATCCCCGAGCAGGTGCTGTGTCCATCCCCTGTGTGCCAGGTGAGCTGGGGCTTTGCTGCAGAGCTGCGGGCGCTGATTTGAGCGTCTCCAAGTGCTGAGATGGTGGGCACCCAGGAACACAAACTGTGCCTGGCCACGGAGCCTGCAAGGAGGAGCAGAGACAGCCCTGGCAGTGTGGGGGCCAGGTTGTCCCTGTGCCTTCCCCTGCAGGCCCTGTCTGTCCCTGCTGGGCCCCTGTCCATCCCCATCAGGTCCCTGCCCGTCCCCCCGGGCTGAGCTCCCCCCAGGAAGTGCCGTGGAGCTGAAGCTGCTGCCATCCCCCCCTGCAGCCGCTGCCCCAGCCAAGGGAGCAGCAAAGGCAGGGCCAGGAGCAGAGGCAGCAGCAGGGGAGCCCTGGGGGGGGCCGGGAAGGTCTTGTGTGGGTCAGGAAAGAGGCGCTGGGCACGAGGCCTGAATCTTGGTGGTTTTTTTTTTTTTCTGGGCTGAATCTTGGTGTTTTGGAGGTTTCTATGGACACAGGATGCCCGGTGAGTTCTAGAGATGGACTTGGGCAGGAGGAACCCCCAAGCCAACGCACTGAGCCCTTGTTTTCCCCCCCATCAGGATTTGTCCTTCCCAAAGCTTGGGCGGATGGAGGAGGAGGCTGCGAGGAAGAGGAAGATGCCTTGGTCCCCCCAGGCAGGTGAGGAGGAAGTCAGTGTCCCTTTGGGCGGGTGTTGTGCTGGCTCTGTCAGCCGAGCATGGCCCCGGCTGCAGGACAACCCCGCTGGCGCCGCCGTCCTGCCGGGGCCGGAGTTGGGGGGATGTCCTTGGCCTTCCCTGTGGGCCGGAGGCAAATCCCCTGCCTGTCCTTCTGGCTTCCTGCCCCAGGCCCCGAGGTGAGGACGGAGAGCCCGGAGGACAAATCCCCCCGTGAGACCCTGGTGGGAGAGGCCGTTTTGAAGGGCTCCCCGGTGCAGGAAGGCAGCGGGGAGGAAAAGGGCCGGAGATCCCCCCGCAGGAGGGGCTCCAAAGCCATCCCAGGGTGCTCTGAGGAGGAAAGAGCCAGCCTGTGCCGGGAAGGCGGCTGGAGCTTGAGTGGGAGCTCTGACCTGGTGGTCCCTGAGCAGCCTCCCAGCAGGAAGAAGCCCTTCAAGTGCTTGGAATGTGGGAAGAGCTTCAGCAGGAGCACCAACCTGATCCGTCACCAGCAGATCCACACTGGGGAACGGCCCTACAGGTGTGGGGAATGTGGGAGGAGCTTCAGGGACAGCTCCAGCCTCCTCAGCCACCAGCGCATCCACACTGGGGAACAGCCCTACAAGTGTTCAGAATGTGGGAGGAGCTTCAGTGACAACTCCAGCCTCCGCAAACACCAGCGTATCCACACTGGGGAACGGCCTTACAGGTGTTGGGAATGTGGGAAGAACTTCAGGCAGAGCTCCCACCTCTACACCCACCAGCGCATCCACACTGGGGAACGGTCCTACAAGTGCTTGGAATGTGGGAAGAGGTTTCAGACCAGCTCACATCTCCTCCTGCATGAGCGGACGCACACGGATGAGAGGCCCTTCCGCTGCACTGACTGCGGGAAAGGCTTCAAGCACAACTCCACCCTCGTCACCCATCGGCGCATCCACAATGGGGAGAGGCCCTACAAGTGTGGGGAGTGTGGGAAGAGCTTCACCCAGAGGTCTAATTTGACCTCACACCAACAGACCCACCAGTAAGGGAAGCCCTGTGAGTGCCCCGACTGCAGGAAGAGCTTCGACTGTATGACTGACATGCAGAAAAGGTTTCAAAAGGTCTTCAGGATTTTGAGTATCTGCACTCCAACATCACTTTATTCTTTTGAATATGTGTAAGTTTAACCCCATTTTAGTCTGAAAGCCAAATTCACCAGTAACCCCATTCCCTGATAACCGTGGGCTGATTCTGACAAGTGAGGCACAAATTACCCACTGCCCAGCAAAAACCAGTGGGGCCAGCCAGTGGTCTCTGCCCTGGCAGCCCAGTTTCCCCAGTCTCATCTCAAAATGACCAGTTACACTGAAGCAAAGAGCACTGGAACCAGTGCAACAAGCCCCAGTCTGACTTTCACATCTGCCCACGTGTCCTGTTTCTGCTGCTCTACAGACTTCCTTGTTTAAAATACAATGGAAAAATGAACAGTTTTTGGGGTTGTTTTGGTTTTGGGCTCGGGTGGTTTTTTTCCCCCCACTGTTCTCATTAACCTCATTTCAAATCTATTTCGGTGTTTGAAGATGAATTAAAATTTTGAATGATTTTTAATGTTAATGCCTTGACCAAAGTATCAAAACATGAAAAATAAAAAAAAGAAAAAAGCCACAAAGCTGTCCATTATTGTCACAATCAAACACTCAGAAGTACTAACATGACTGCAGTGAAAACCCCATAAATAAGACCATTAAAATAATTTTAATATTTATGTATTATTTTATTTTTAATAAGCCTAAAATAAGGAAATTTAATTCCTGACATCAGCTTTCCCCACCTCCCAAAAAGGTAATTTAGTTACATCTTAGTCACCCTTGAAAGGCTCTTTCCAGTTGGGTTGGTCTCTGCCTTAGACACTCATGAGATCTGCCAAATCCAGTTTTAAGGGCAAATTTCCCCACCAGGTTCAACTGCATTGCTTTTACCAGAACCTTTGCAAGTAACCCCACAACTTTCATCTTAAACTCTTCTCTCAACCTTGTAAAATAATTAGCAGTAAACAGACCTGGTAATGTGTTATAATTAAGAATTTCTTGTTCTCAGAGTTATTCATACATCAAAAAGATGCCACAGGAACGGCCAAAATATCAGTAGCAACTTCTACACTTTGGAAATCTCCATTTGGTTTAAAAGATTTCACAGTGGTTATTTCCTTAGGAATTCAGGCACATTTTACTAACAAGTTTCAATAAAGTTACAAAAACATCTTCCTCCACTAAGACACATGCAGTGATCCTAACCTGAGGTAGGCACTGAAAAGCCCAATTTTTTTCTTAGCTGTCACGAGTCTTTCATTCCTTCTGCCACATCAATTAGGCATCAGCCCATTTTTCAAGCTGCTGTTACCTACCAGCTCCTGGTTTGGTTTCCAAGCCCAGTATTTTGGCCACGATAAAATCAGGGACCTGGGCAGTCCTGTCAGAATGACAAAGAGCACTGACCCTCCCTGCCAAGGGAGACAAACCATTCCCAACCTCGACCAAAGGGTCAAGGCAACGATTCTGAAACAAAATTTACAAAGTTTTTCTCTTCAGTTTTTTGCTGCAATTCTCTGTTGCTCTATTAAAAGAGCACAGCAGTGAAAGACAAGGCCTGATGGCCAAACCCAGGGCTTCAGCCACTTGAGGTCTATTGAAACCTTCTGTTCCTCCAACACAGCTTTCCTTCTGTGCATCTGAGGAGATACCAAGGGAAGAGGAGATATTAAGGGATTAATTTTTATGTATTTGAGGTCGTGTTTTAGATTCTGAGAGATCACAAGGGAAGCAGTTTGCTCATACATAACTTTTATGTCCGATTTCACACAGTCCAAATTTACAGCAAAAAGGAAGTTCCTGAGTTGTTTCAGGGTTTTTGGTGTTTATACATTTATTTTTTTATTTATTTATATTTAAGGCGTAGGAATTCAAATTTATATTTGGGTACCATTTTATTCAAACATTTATTTTGTTTAAACATTTTTTACGTGTTTATTTTTTTTATATATTTAAGGCATAGGAATTTGAATTTATATTTGGATACCATTTTATCCAAACATTTATTTTATTTAAACATATTTTATACCTTTATTTATGTTTTTTAAATGTATTTAAGGCGTAGGAATTCGAATTTATATTTGGGTACCATTTTATTTAAACATTTTTTTTATTTAAACATTTTTTTATTTAAACATTTATTTAAACATTTTTTACGTATTTATATTTTTTCATATATTTAAGGCAAAGGAATTTGAATTTATATTTGGGTACCATTTTATTTAAACATTTTTTTTATTTAAACATTTTTTATATTTTTATTTATATTTTCTTAAATATATTTAAGGCGTAGGAATTTGAATTTTTTCTGGATACCATTTTATTTAAAAATTTATTTTATTTAAACATTTTTTATGTATTTATATTTTTTATATATATATAAGGCATAGGAATTCCAATTTATATTTGGATACCATTTTATTTAAATTTTTATTTTATTTAAACATTTTTTTTTTATTTAAACATTTTTTACATATTTATATTTTACCACCATCAGATGTTCTGTAAGCACAGCAGTCAAAGCACAACTCATGTAGGTTTGGGTATTTTTAGCTAAGGCTGTTTGCCAGGTTTCTCACATTTAGAGAGGAATTCCCGGTAAGATGTGACTTTATTCACAGATGCACTCTTTTTTGGGTGTTATTTTGAAATAATAAACTGTATTGCATTAAGCAAAGTATGTCCACTTCAATAAAGCTCCTCATGTTTTCAAGTATTTTCCCTCTTCTCTTAAGCAAATTGAAAATAAACATCAGTGTTTCAACTAAACATTATCTGTGCTCACCAGAGAGGGCAATACTGGATCTTTCAGGATCCACACATTTGGATGCTTTTGCAGTTGCTTTTTGAAGCAACTTCTTTTGTAGACAACTGTTTCACCAAGTAAATTAAGGCTTTCACATTCAGCCCCTCCCTTTAGGTAAGGATTACAAACCAGAAAAGGAGGGAGGAATTACTCGGTGTGTAACTGAAAGGCCAAAGTCCTACCCAAGAAACCAGATGTGACAACAGCTCATTTACAACCCAGTGAGAAAACCAACAAAAATGCACACAGAAAGATTCAGGAGTCATGTGAAGATGAATATAAAAATGGAACATGAGTCACATGTTTTAGAGGTTCGAGCAGATGACTGGGGGCTAGAAAGGCGTCAGTGGATGGCACAGGAAGAGTTTTGAGGAAGAGCTGGAAGGAGAAACCTGGCAAGAAATCTGCTGTTCTACACAGACCTGCAGTGGGAAAGGCAGTTTAAGACTTCTGAAGGAACAAAGTAATAAAACTCACAGAGCCCAGGAGCAGAAGAGATTCAATACTTGCCAAAAAGCATCAAAACTAAGCTCATGGACACACATTAAAACCTGAATTCCTCCAATTCATGAATTCCACTTTTTTGCTTCTGGACTGAACTCGGTGGTAAAACTGATCCAAAGTCTCAAAATGTGGCAGGGACAACAAAAGGTCAAGACCAAATTCCTTTTAGTTAAAGGAAACTGGAAAAGATTCTGTTCCCGTATTCATCCAGTAGAGATGAATAATTTTTTAATTATTAATTTTATTTTTTCTACTCAAGCCTGCCAATGTTGTGGGTTTTTTGACTATATGAGGAATGATCTGAAGTCTATCAGCTCACAGTTTAATTTAAAAAGAAATAAAACCAAACAAGCAGAAAACCATCCTGGCATTACAGATTATTTTGTGCAAAGCCAGACCTTTGTGAAGGTCTTTTTTTTAAAAGCTAAAAAGTAAATGTTATTAAGGAAGAACAACTTACCAAGCCCTTCAACCAAGAGCAGCTATTTTGCTTACAGTGAGCAAATCAATTCCTCCACACATCTGCAGGGAAAATGGGATATTAAAACACTTGAATTAAAATTGAAAATAATAAAGAAATCCTAAGGACCAAGCATTAGACTGTGAGTATTACACAAGTCCCATCCCTGAATGAAAAAAAAACAAACAACCAAGCATTACAGATGACAGCATATGCTACAAAAGACATTATATAAAAAACTTTCAAGTATCACCAGGGAATGTGTTATCAAAGAACCTGTGCAAACCACCCAAGAAATTCAGGCCCCGTCCTGTACACAAATCCCTTGAGAAATTACCACCAGACAAACACAGATAACCATATATTGCTCTTACAAGAAAGGGCAGCTCCAAAGAGCTCAGAAAAGTAAACAAGGGACAGGTAAAACTGCCTTTATTGTAACACCTGTTCAGCACAAACAGCATCAGGGCAATCCAGGAAAGGTGCAGACCATTATGACTGAAGTGCTCAATTTTGTATTTAGCATGGAACATGCAGGTCAGCCAAGATCTGCTCCTGACACTGTGGGGTTTAATTTTAATCTTTAATTTTGCTATTTTTTGAAGAGCAGGTCAGTTAAAAGTTGCAGCTTTAGACATTTCAGGATTTAACATTAGGAACACAAGTCTTGGGTCTCACAGGCTCAGTCCCCTCATTATCCTCAGACTGGTCTTGCCTTCATTGTAACAGACTGTGCAATATCTGTGGTTTTGACTCTCTAAACTGAAAATTCCCATGGGATTTCAGATGTGCTCTGTTGTTCTTCAGGTATGAGATCATTTCTAAACACTCTCCCAGATCCCATCAGACAGTTACACAACCCAGTTCCAGAACACACTGACACACCCCTTTGCACATCAGCCCTGTTTGCTGCAGGACATCCATCAATTCATAAAAATGTGACCTACACTACAATAACAATATTCTATCCTTGCCAAGCATCAGCCTTTGTGTTCCCAAAACCAAGAAACAGGCCCCAAAAATCTCCTCTACAAATACCTGAAGTCTCCTGTTCCTGCTGTTCCTGTTGTCAAATGTGAGTTCTACAACATTCCCAACCGTTAATGCTACAAACTCAGTAAGTACAAAATACAATCAAAGTTTAATGCAGGTTCTCCCTGGTGAAATCGGACAATTAATGAAATGGACTTATTTTCCACAAATACAAGGTATATGTATCTATATACACAGATTATAAAAATTACAAGCCACTTCACAAATAGCCTTGTAGAGAGAAGTGAGGTCCCCCCTGAGCCTCCCCTTCTCCACACTCAACAAGCCCAGTTCCCTCAGCCGTCCCTCAGCAGACATGTTTTCCAGAGCCTTCCCCAGCTCCGGTCCCTTCTCTGGACACGCTCCAGCCCCTCAAGGGCCTTTTGGCACTCAGGGGCCACAACTGGACACAGCACTCCAGGTGGGGCCTCCCCAGTGCCCAGCACAGAGGGGCAATCAGTTCTCTGCTCCTGCTGGCCACACTCTTCTCCACAAAGGCCACCATGCCCTTGGCCTTCTTGCCCCCCTGGGCACACTCTGCCTCATATCCAGCCCCTGTCAAGCAACACCCCCAAGTCCCTTCCTGCTGAGCAGCTCTCCAGCCCCTCTGCCCCCAGCCTGGAGCGTTCCAGGGGGTTGTTGGGACCCAAGGGCAGGCCCTGACACTTGGCCTTCTTGATCCAGCCTGTCCAGATCCCTCTGCAGAGCCTTCCCGCCCTACAGCACATCTGCATTCACACCCAGCTCAGTCAGTCTCCCAAACAGGACAAACTCTGACCACCAGCAGTCCAGGGTGTCAGTTCTGCTGCCCCCTCCTTCCTCCACCCAGAATGGAAAACTCCATCATTTTGGGGTCTCTGTGCCCGTCAGCTCCGACCACCACATCCCCCACCAGTCACAGAATCATGGAATGGTTTGGGTGGGAAGGGACCTTAAAGAGCATCTCAGTCCAACCCCCTGCCATGGGCAGGGACACCTTCCACTAGACTCAGAGCTCAGAGCCCCATCCAGCCTGGCCGTGAACACTTCCAGGGATGGGGCAGCCAGAACTTCTCTGAGCAACCTGTGCCAGGATCTCACTACCATCACAGTCCAGAAATTCTTCCTAATATCCCATCTAACCCTTCCCTTTCTCAGTGTGAAGCCACTGCCCCTTGTCCTGTCACTCCAGGCACTTGTCCAAAGTCTCTCTCCATCTGCAGAGGAAACCAGCAGTGACCAGCACAAGGGTGGGAGTGCTCAGGGTGGGGGCACCCAGCAGTGCCCTGGCACAGCCAGCGCCGCTCCCAGCACTGGCCTCTCACCCCAGGCCATTGGGCTTGTTCTTCCCTCCAAGGAGGGACAGCAAATGACCAGCTCAGGAGTCCATGTTTGCACTGCATGGACAGGACATGCCCATGTGTCACGGCTTGGGGCTGGGGGGTGGAAGGCTTAGACAAAGTTGATGGCAGAAGCCGTCTCGTTGAGCTACGAGGTGCAGAAAGGACCCCCTTGCTTTCTAAATTCCTTCTCAGAGAGGAGCCTGGCTGTGGTTGGATCCAATCTCAGGCTCAGAGTTTGGTTTCAACCGAAGGAATTATAGAGGTGTGATTCAATCACTTTGTCCTGCAAGTTTTAGTGATGGCAAATCAGAAATATTTCTATAAAATGAATTGTTTATTATGACAAATGAACAGAAAATTGATCACACAATTGAATAGATGAAAGACCTTAAAGAGAATTATTTCCTGCACAGTATTAAAGCATAAACCTCCTAGTACTATAGTGTACAATAGGACAGTGCAGTCTATCAAAGTAATTCTATTAAAGTATTAGATCAAAGCCAGCAAAAAGAAACAATCCTGAAGCAGAGATTGAGGTAACTCAACCCACAATGACAGGGGGTAGTTCTCTCTCTTTCACTTAACCTCTGGACAGTGACCATGAAGAGCTGTCCCTGCTTCATGGGACAAGCTCCATACACTTCAAAGAAGTCTGTGGAAGAATCTGCCACGTGACAGTTGGATGGGACTTTTATAGTTATCAAGGGTTTGACTGCCACATGTATTTCAAGGCCAGGGAGCAGCTCATCTGTCAAATCCTGCTTCAGAAAGCAGGATGTGTGTTTGAAGTTTCAGGAACCATTTAAGGTTTAGCATAATTAAACATTAAAATCAGCACCTTGACACCAGCAGGAACTCACTACAGAGAGCTTGCATTGTTTGCATTCTGACCAGTTTTTAGGTATTATCAGAGCAGAGCGTCCTGCCAGAAATAGCCCCTTGTTTCCATGAGGTTGCAAAAACTCTCAGGGTTCCTTTGGCTCCATGAGGCCCTTGGTTCCATGAGGTTCTGGAGTGTCACAATGGCCCTGATGATTTCATGAGTTTCCACTATCTCTCCAGGATTCCTTTGGTTCCATGAGGCCCTGCAGTGTCACAATGGCCCCTTGATTCCATGATGTTCCAAAACATCCCAGGGTTCCCTTGGCTCCAAGAGGCTCCCCAGTGTCCCACCGGCCCCTGGATTCCAGCAGGCCCTGCAGTGTCCCAATGGCCACTCGGTTCCACGAGCCACAGCGGCTGCCGCCGGCGTCTGTGCCCGGAGCCGCCGCTCCCACGGGGCTGCCGCACTCACCGCCGGGGTTGCCGCTCGCGCAGCCGCCGCTCTGCCCCGGCTGCACCGGGACCCGGCACCGCCTCGGGCCTGCGCTGCCGCCTCAGCGGCCACAGGGACACAGGGATGGGGGACCTTTGCTCTGACACTGATGGGGCCTGCCTTTGTTCTGCTGGGCTCTGGGCTTTAGGGAAATTGCTGTTCATTGTCATGCTCCACTGGAACACCTCCTGAATTCCAAAGGTTTCCTAATCCAGGGGAGGGGTTTCTCTGGCATCGGAGGTGCCGCCCCTCGGGACACATTGTCAATAAACCATCCAGCTGACTGGGATGGGTGTAAGAGCTGGGGAACACAGGACAATCAGTCATCCCCTGAAAACCTTGGAACATTCCCTGACTGAATCGTAACCCAAATGGAACAGTTTGGATACAATTCCCAAATATTTTGGAAACTCCAGTCATTCCTGACACCAGGATGGAAATTCAGCAGATAACTAAAGCCAGTCCCCTTGTGAGCCCACAACCAGCGGGGCTGAGGGAGGCCCTGGCAGCTCCCCAGCACCTCCCTCTCAGTGGGACACCTCTGGCAGCCTCTCCCAGCTCGGGAACCCTCCAGTTTGTGACACTCCAAAGACACTCGCTGATGCCCAGGACAATTCTGATCCCCCTCCACAAACACTCCTCCAGCTGTGACCCTGGTCTGTTGGGAAACACAAAGGGATTTGGGGGAGTGTTTCCCTGACAACAAGGAGAATTTGGGAGAGGGGCCTTTCCACCCCCAGCTATTGATGTGTCCACACATCTCTGCCTGGGTGTGGGTGTGAATTGACTGTGGTGGGAATGTTGTTATTGGGAATCTATAATTCAGTCACTGTTAAAATTGTAGCACATGCTATTGAATCACCTCATAACTGTTCAATTGGTCAATGATTAAGTGCTACTAATGTCTTTTGTCCCCTTATCTTTGGATCCAATTCGTTTGTGCCTTGACCCTCTTGCATCCCAAGGCTCTGTGTAAATCATTCCCTTTCATCAAAAAATATGTATTTTTCAGGACTTCCACTTTAAAGTCATCCTCCTTAGCTAAACTACAAAACAACTCCAATTAGCTGTAGAACTCTTCAAGACTTGATGGCAATAAAAGAAAGAAAAATAATTTGTTTTTCAGTGTTTTAATGGGTCCCACAGTGTGTTTGGAGTTACATCAGCTGTCAGTCCAAGATGTCCAGATGTCAGTCCAAGTCCATGTCAGAACTGGTGAGGTTGGGGGGTGAGGAGCAAGGTTGATCATCCAGGGTCAGTGTGGATCTCCTGAGGAGACACTCAGCATCAAGATCACTTGGAGAACACCTCTATCACCTCTTCTCTGAACTACAAAATATCCATAATTGAATTAAAACAAAAAAAATACAAACTTCAAAGACTTGTTTTGAAATTACCTTGAAGACAATTAAAGGAAGACAAAGAGATCCTGAGGGATTTCGGGAATTTAATGAGCCCCACGGGGTGTTTGCAGCCCAGCCCATGATCCTGAGGTACTGAGAGAAGATTGAAGCAGCTGCTGAAGAAGTCAGAAGCCAAAGTCCAAGTGCCTTGAAGCATTGCTGGGCCCCACTGAGGGCAGGCACTGCCAAAGCCTCCCCAGGGACTCCTTGGAGCAGCTCCTTGGAGGCCAGGAGTGCAGGCAGACAAAGGCTCTGGGCAGGCCCCTGCAATGCTGAGCAAAGCCTGCCTTGGTTTTGTGGAGCACAAAGGCCAAGGGCTGAGCTCCAGGCCCTGGCCCAGCAGATCCTGTCCCTCCCGGCTGGCTCAGGGCTGTTTGGGGGCACTGGGATGGGAGGGGGAGGAACAACAAAGGCCCAAAACTGGGCAACCCCTGCCAGGCTGCTGAGGGAGGGGCGAGGCAGAACCCAAGGGCAGAACCTGCCAGGAAAGTGGCTTGTGGTGGCCTGAGTGGCAGAGGCAGCTGCCAGAGGCAAGGGGACAAAGGCCTGGGTGCCTTTGGGCCTTGCAGCCCTGCCAGAGCCCTTGGCCATCTCTCCTGCAGGCTGTCCTGCCCTGGCCCTGCTGCTGCTCTGGCCTTGCAGGCTGCACACACCCCTCCTGCTTTCCCACCCCCTCCCCGCAGCATTTCTAGACCCTCCCTGATGGCTCTGCACCAGCTCTGGCTGTTCCCTGGAACACAAAGCCATGGGCTGATCCTGACTCCCCCTGGGTGACCTCTTGCAGCACAAGGGTCCCCGTTGAGTGACATTTCTTTTTCTTTACCTTCAGTCTGAACTTTCAGTGCTGTTCTTTGTAGAGATTTCATTCTATTTCCAATACGGAGAAAAGCTCCATCCTGTCAGATCTCCTCTAGACCCTTTCCAGTTTTTCCTCATTTTTCCAGAATGGGGAACCTCAGAGACAGACAGACCAGTCCAGATGTGGTGACCCCAGGGCTGAGTCCAGGGGGGTGACAACTCCCTTGTCTGGGTGCCCACACTCCCCCCAAGGCAGCCCCATGTGCAGTTGGCCTTAAATCAAGGGACCATTCTGATTCTTTGTAATGTCACGGAATCAAGTGGCACCGTGACACTGCAGGGCCTCCTGGAACCAAAGGAATGCAGGGACACTGTGGAATCTCATGGAACCAAGGGACCATTGTGACATGTAGGGTCTCTTTGGAACAAAAGGAACCCTGAGACATCTCAGAATCTCCTGGAACCAAGGGGCCACTGTGCTTCCCCAGAACTCCATGGAATCAAGCAGAGCCGCTGCCTCCCCCCCGCCGCCGCACGGACCGGAGTCGCCGGCTCTGCCCCGCTTGGACACCTCTGGAGTCAGCGTGTTCTTGGGCAGCACAACTGATCTCAGACCAGAGAGTTTCCCAGATTTTCCTTTGCCCCCTCTCTCCCCTGTTTTTGTTTTTTTTTCTTTGTTCATTCAGGAGGAAAAGGGGGAAGGGAGGCACATGTTGGTCCCTGTTTGTATCTCTTTACAAAAGGGAGTTGGGGCAGATGGGTAGAGAGGAGGCAATTTCTCTCTCTGCTGTAGCTTTGAATAGTTCTGTTGGTATTGCTGGTTTTGCTGCTATATTTCTTATCAGTAAACTCTTATTGTTTTCACCTCTACCTCGTTATATTTTGTCTCCTTGTACTGGTGGGGAATAAAAGAGGAGTGAATTAATTTTATTCGAGTTCCCCCCCCAATATGTGTCTTTAAACCAGGACAGGTTGCTCAAGGGCTCCCTGAAATTTGGCATCATCCACAAAGGACTTGAAAATACATTTTGTCCCATTGTACAGAGAGATAAGAAAGATCTTCTCTAGTGGTGTTCAAGGGCTGGTCACTGAGGGATTTCATCAGGAAGTTGCTGCCAAGAGGACTTTGTACCATGGATTTTATTTGGCACTTCATTCAGCCAACTTCCCACCATCTTCCACTTCTTCAGTCCAGCTCTCACCAGTCTGGTCATAAGGAGACCACAGGAGACCATGTCAAGGGCCTTGATAAAGTCTGGGCACACAACATCCTCTATTCCCTCCCACAGGGGTTCTGCAATCCCTACCTTGTCCTTCCCATGCCTGGCAATGGCTGCAGCAGGACTTGCCCTATCCCCTTCCCTGCTGAGCCTGAGCAGTGTGGAACTCTCCCAACCCTCCTTGCTGCCCTGTTTGCAGACTGCTTCCATGTCTGCCTTTCCCAAGGCCCCAGGAAGCTCTGGGATGGCTCTGGCCTTTCCAAGGGTTTGGGAGAGGTCTCCCAGTGACACTGCCCAGCCTTCTCAATAGCCCTGACACCAAAACCTTTTCCATAGCCCACACTTCCAGAGGAATGCCCAGGACACAACACAGGTTGTCCTGGTGGTTCTGGAGAACGAGAAGGGATTTCTTCTTTGAGGCCAACCCCTCCAATTGGATTTGAGTGCAGCTGAAAGGTTTCCTCAGCATTTTCCCCAGTGCCTCCCTGCCCAGAAGGTTTCTGGCCCTCAGGCTGGAGCTGAGGGGGTTGGGCAGGTGCCTGAGGAGGGGGTAGAACAAGGGCTGTGTCCAACTGTGCCAGGAGGGCTGTGCTGGGCAAGGATGAGGAGGCTGCAGAAAACAGTGGCACTGGGGAGGTGAGAGGAGCAGGTGGAGAGACCTTGTGCCTGCCCACGCTGGGCAGGAGCTGCCCCAGGATGGCAGCTCTGAAGCACTCCCAGGATGTCCCTGTGAACAGGAGGGGAAGACTGGATCTGAAAATGAAACCCATAAAGCAGAGAGCAGGAATGTCATGGGGGCACTGCAGGAGAGTTCCAGCCCTGGAGCAAGGTGACAGAAGAAGTGACCCAGTACATGCAGTGGCCTCAGAAGATGCCACAGCATCCTGGAGATGCTGGAAGGGAGCCCAGCTCTGCTTCACAAGTTCCCAGAGCCTGTCCCTGCCTGTGCTCCAAGGGCTTCCAGCCCCCAGGACTGTGCTCAGAGAGCACTCAGGCCTTACAGCGAGAAAGGGGCTCAGGAGGACAGTGTGGAAGTGGCAAGAGAGCAGCTCTGGGAAGACCAAGCACTGCTGCTCCCTGGCAGTGCTGCTGGGCTGGGATTATTGTCCCTCTCCTGTTGCAAATACACCCTGTCCTGCAGTGTGCTGTCCTTTAGGAACATCTAAGAAGAAGGGTCTTGGACAAAGAAGGCACTGCAGGGTCCTTTATTTTGTTTAAATACTCAGAGAGCACAATTCATCATTTTTACATCTCTGGGTCAAATTCAATGGGTAGACATAATAATATTTAATTGCACAGAAAATTATTGCAAGAAGAACTCGATGACCTCCATGAAAAAGCTGAACAGGAAGGCTGGTCCATTAAGGAGTCCCATTCTGAATGCTATGCACCAGAAAATAGGCACTTTATTGTTTCTGAAAAGCAACCAGTCAGCATTTTTCTCAGGGCATCCTTGAGTTCCTTGTTCCTGAGACTGTAGATGAAGGGGTTCAGTGCTGGAGGCACCACTGAGTACACAACTGACACCACCAGATCCAGGGATGGGGAAGAGGTGGAGGGGGGCTTCAGATAGGCAAATGTGCCAGTGCTGATAACAATAGATACCACAGCCAGGTGAGGGAGGCACGTGGACAAGTTCCATGAGGTAGCCTGAGTGTGAGCAGGAGAGCTTGAGGATGTGTGGGATTTCACAGAAGAACTGGCCCAGGGCATTGCCCTGGCACAGGGGCAGGGAAAATGTACTGGCTGTGTGCAGCAGAGAATAGAGAAACCCAGTGGCCCAGGCAGCTGCTGCCATGTGGGCACAAGCTCTGCTGCCCAGGAGGGTCCCGTAGTGCAGGGGTTTGCAGATGGCAACGTAGCGGTCGTAGCACATGATGGTGAGGAGGAAATACTCTGCTGACATGAAGAAGAAAAAGAAAAAGAGCTGTGCAGCACATTCATGGTACGAGATGGTTGTGGTGCCCCAGAGGGAATTGTGCATGGCTTTGGGGACAGTGGTGCAGATGCAGCCCAGGTCTGTGAGGGAGAGGTTGAGCAGGAAGAAGCCCATGGGGGTGTGCAGGTGGTGGTCACAGGCTACGGCGCTGAGGATGAGGCCGTTGGCCAGGAGGGCAGCCAGGGAGATGGCCAGGAAGAGCCAGAAGTGCAGGAGCTGCAGCTCCCGCCTGTCTGCGAATGCCAGGAGGAGGAACTGGGCCATGGAGCTGCTGTTGGACGTTTGTTGCCTCTGGACATGGGGACCTGTTCAAGGAGGAAAGGACAGTGACTGTGCAGGACAGACTTCTCTGGGAAAAGCCCTTTCTCAGAGGCCCATCCCTGCTCCTCAACACCTCCCCCTTGACCGTGTCCAGGTGTCCTTCCTTCCCCTGGTTGCTGGAGCCCTGATTGCTGCTGGCCAAGTGTTCTGTGAGCAGCAGGACCTCAGCCTGCAGGACACTGGGCAGTCAGCCCTGCTCCCCCCAGTCAGGGCACGGGAACAGTGAGGGCAGGGCCAGTCCTGGGGGGTGAACTTTGACAAAGAATCTGCTCCTAAGGCCCAGCAGCTTGTCAGCAACAGCACTGCCAGGGTGCAGGCAGGGGGATGGCAGAAGGCAGAGGGAGAGATTCTGCTGCACTCCGGGAGAACAGAGAGGTCTGTGAGGCAGGAGGATTGTCTGAGGCCCAGTGCAGAGTGAGGGGAGCTGCTCTGTCCTTCTGTCCTGTGCCAGCTGCCCTGTACTGGCACCTTTCTGAGACACAGCTCAAAGTTACACTCCTGTGTTCCCCTGGAGAGCAGAGGGACCCACGGCAGAGAAATTATCTCCCCCCTTTCCCAAAGTCAGGGAGAGTCAGCTCATTCCCAGCCTCCCAGAGCCCAGAGCCCCCCGGGACACAGAGAGCTGGGACACCTTGCTGTGCTCAGCCCTGCACAGGAGGAGCCCCAGGGGCTGGGCCTGACTCTGCAGCTCAACCTGCCATTCCCAGAGAGCCTGTCAGCAATAGCAGGAGCACCTGAGCAAGGCAAGGAGAGAGACAGCCGGGCCCTGAGGAAAGGCTTTCCCTTCCCAGCCCTGCACAGCCCCTCCCAGGCAGCCCCAGGGCAGGACAGTCCCCTCAGGCCCTGCTCAGCAGCAAATGGGCACAAGGCAGCAGAGATGCTCCTGCTCTAACCTGCACAGCTGAGTTTCCATTCCCACCAAGCTGAGTCAGGCAAATGTGCAAGCACAGATTCAGGAAAGCAGAGACTCAAGCACAAAAGCCCTGCCCCTGATGTGCTCAGGAAAAGTCCCCTCTGAAATGACCTGGCCATAGACTGGAGCTGTGAGAAGCCCTGATGCATCATGTAAAACACTCTCCAAAGCAGCAGGACCCTGCTCCACCATGGCTTCCCCCTTCCACCCACAGCTTCTCCCCACAGCACCACCCGTAGCTCCCTGGGCAGGCTGAGGGTTGATCCTGCTGGCAAAGAGTTCCTTCCCTGCCACACAGAGCACTGGGCTGCAGGACCCTGCTCTGCAGGACAGCCCTGGGCACCCCTGGCTGCACCCCCCCTTCACACCCTGCAGCTGTCCCTGGAAGAAGCCGTCCTGCCCTATCCCTCTGATGGTGCCACAGGGAAGCTCTGCCCTGGAGCTCCTCCTGCTCCTCTGCAACAGAGAAACTGTGGGAGTCCTCCTAAAAGATCCTCCACGCTGTGGGATGTGCCAGCTTTGGCAGATTCCTCCAGGCACACAAGCAACATTGTTCTGTGTGCACAGACTTACCATGGAGAGGCTGTGAAAATCTCTCCCCCACTGAAGGTTCAGCTCAATATCTTTCCAATCCTGATTCCCTTTAACCTTTTCCTGCCTCACTCCCCTCCTCTCAGTGCCTGCAGGCAGTGCCCTCAGCCCTGCTGGGCTGTGCAGAGAAGCTGCTCACCAGCAGAGCTGTCTCTTAGAAGCTTTTCTTGGTTACCAGGAGCTCCCTGTGTTCCAGGAGCCCAGCCCAGCTCAGCAGCACAGCAACAGCCCAAGGCAGCCTGTCCTCTGCCCCCTTGGGGTCCCTCCAGGTGTCCCTGGGCTCCAGGGGAACCTGCTGTGGAACAGGCTGAAGAAAACAATGATGTTCCCTCCCTCAGCTGAGAGACACTTCTCTCCTGCCCTGTCAATCCTCCCATTAGAACAATGGGGAGGTCCAAGAATCTCCTGGTCATTGTCCATCTTTAGACAGGACACCCAGACAGGGGTGGGCAATGAGCTCAGTTAATGCTGAGGGAAGGGATCCAGCCCCATTCCATGGCTCTAGTCCTCAGCTTCCCCACACACAGAGCACAACCCCACAGGAGGGGGGATTGCTCTGCCCTCACTTCAGGGCTGCGCACAACAGACCCCTGCAGGGGAGCTCCTGTCTCAGCTCCCGTGAGAAGGGCTTGAGATGGAGGCCAGGGCTGAGCTGTTCACATGCAAAGACCTGGTGACACCTGCGGTCCCAGGGGTGCTCCAAGATCCCTGGAGCTCTCTGCAAGTTCCAGTGGAGCAATGCTGAGAGACAGGGCAGCACCTGGGGGCAGGTTCTCTGAGGCTGCTGGGGAATCTCTTTGGCCAATGGAGATGAGATCAGGTGCCCACACTTAGTGTAGTAGAAATTGCCCCTCTTCTGTTCTGGGCAGCCTCTACAGGCATCAATCTGATGAAATGGAGTCCTGTGGCATGGGCAAAGCCAAGTTCCTCTCTGTGTTTCCCATCGGCAGGTTGATCAGATCTCCTTGACTCTAAAGACAGGGGTGTCATGGACATCCTCACATGACCTAATCAAAGCCAGAACAGTGACTCAGTTGAACTGCAAACACAGGCCTGGAGTGGTACCTGGGATTGTAAGGCTCTCACACACAGGCACAGGTGGGGTCAGGGACACCCTTGGTCCCATAGAGGAAAGCCATCCCCACTCAGAGAGGGGATCCTGGATTTCATGAAGTTGCACAGTCTCCAAGGGTTCCTTTCATTCCATGAGGTTCTGCAGTGTCACAATGGCCCTTTGATTCCATAAGATTTTGAAATGTCTCAGGGTTTCTTTTGTTCCACGAGGCCCTGAAGTGTCACAATGGTCTCCTTGATTCCATGAGGTTCCGAAATCTCGTAGGGATTCTTTGCTTCCATAAGGTCCTGCCATGTCAAAATGGCCCCTTGATTCCATGAGTCTCCACAGTGTCCCAATGGACCCTTTGTTCCAGGAGGTTTTACAGTGTCCCAAAGTTCCTTTACTTCCAGGAGGCCCACCAGTGTCAAAACAACCCCTCTATTCCCTGAGGTTCCACAGTCTCAAAGGTCCCACTAGTTCCATGAGACCCCTAAGGGCCTCAATGGCCCCTTGGTTTCATGAGGCTCCACCAAGTCCCTGGGATGCTTTGGTGCCATGAGGTTCCAGAAAGTCAAAAGGGACCCTTTGTTCCAGGAGGTTTCACACTTCCCCAGATTTCCTTTGCTTCCTTAAGGCACTGCACTCTCACAGTGGCCTCTTGGTTCCTGTATAAATTGAGAAGCAGGCAGGTCCCATGGTTGAGGTGTTGAGGAAAAGTTTATTTTGGAGCCGGAAATTCTAAATACACTGCTAAAAATCAGGCTGCAGGTAAAAAGTATCTTGCAGACCTGTGCCCTGGTGCCTTTATAACAACACCTTTTGCATGCCCATAACTTCCAGGTTGTGCTCTCTTCCTATCCATTTATGGTCTCCTTGTGTCCCAAGAGGGGCCTCAGATGTGTCTGTGAGAACTTTCTCTCTTCTTGCAACAGGGGAGTTTCCCTGTGAAACATGTACTGCCCTCAAACAGGCCAAGCGAGTGATGCCTCTCTGGGGTGGGGGACAATGGTTGAAATGGAAATCTGGGCAGGCCTGGCAGATGGATCACAGCACACTCCCCAAATCCACCAAGGCCAGGGCACTGGGCTGACAATGGTGGACACAACCACTGGATGTCAGGAGACACACCCTGTGCCCCAGGGCACTGCCCAGAGCACCATCCTGGGCCTGGAAAAGCAAGCCCTGGGGCGACATGACAGCCCAGGAAGAACTGAGTTGGACGGCAGGACTCATTTCAAGAACAGCCTCATAGACCCCTGGGCCAGAGAGCTCAGGATGCAGTGGGTGTATCCCATTCCCCTTCATGCCCCAGCCTCTGGGAAAATTGAGCAGCAAAATGGACTGTTCAAACCCACAGTGAAAGCAAGGGCTGGGGGGACCTTCAATGTTGGGATCTGCATTTAGCAAAGACCACCTGGCCAGTCAGCACCAAGGCTCCACCATCGGAGTTGGTCCCCCCCAGTCAGAACCCCTGCATGTTGTCGATGGAGACAAAGTTCCTGCCGTGCATTTCAGAAGAGTGCTGGGAAAGATGGTTTGGATTAGCCCTGCCTCAAGCAAAGGCAAACCCAGCCGTGGGACCTGGTTGCACTTGATGGGTGATGCAGAAAGATGGGGAAACACAATATGTACCTCAGAGGGACTGGATTTCAGGTGAGAACCATCTGTAATATTTCATTGTACATAAATATATATATATTGGTTGGTGAATTATACTGCCATTGTACACTGCACACACCATGGACTGAACTAACTCAATAAGTGTTTTCTAAAGGGATGGTCAATGACCACTGAAACAACACCTTTGTTTAGTAGTTATGTGTATATATATATATATATCTGCTTCTATGTAGGTAGTGAAAATGTGTGTGTAGATATATGTATATAGTTGAAAATTTTAAATTTGGGCATGATGAAAAAAGGAATAGAACACAGGCATGGATAATGTCATGATTAGAGAAGGTTTTGAATTTTACTCCCTTTTCCAACACTGTATTGGAAGGATTGTCTCTCCAAGGATGAATTTTCCACCCTTTCCTGCTAGGACCAGGCAGGGAGGGGAAGAAGAAGAAAAAAAACAGGTCGGGTGGAAAATGGAACTCTTTTTCTCTTCCCTGGACCCCAGGGACTGGTGCCTGGAGAGTCCCTGCGGCGCCATCCTGCCCCAGGGCCCTGCTACTGCCGCCCCGAGTGCTGAGCTCGCTCAGCACCACGGCTGGGGAGAGCCCGAGAGTGACCCTGAGCCCAGGAGTGACCCAGGATCGCTGCCGGTGCCCGGACACCGCAAGAGCCACA
>NW_024104860.1:0-147886 GCF_003945595.2 Pipra filicauda | reverse complement strand
CATTCCTCTGCCAACCCCCTGGGCCTGCTCGGGGCCCTCCAGGTCCTTGCCCTGCTCCCAAGGGCTGTGGGGGTGCTTAATGGTCAGGGCTTGGGGTTTAGAGCTCAGGGTGGGGATTAGGCAGAAGCTGAGGAGGGTTTGTTGTTCTGCTGGCAGTGTCTGGGTCATGATTAGGGGAAGAGGGTTTTGGGCTTGGTCAGGATTAAAGCTTGGTTTTTCATACTGGTAATACAGGTTTGGGATTGGGGTGGGCATTGGAGGACAAATAAGAGTCTGAAGTTCTGGGTTTGGGCTTTTTCTGTCTTGAAATTAGGGCAGTGGATTCCTTTCAATGGGAGGGGGAGCACTTTTGGGGATTGTTGGGGCTTGAGGTTACAAAGTGCATAAAGGTCAATCAGGAGTGTTTGCACAGTCAGTGTTTCAGCACCCTCAGCATTCCCTGAACCTGGTTTTAACTCATCAAAATCTTTCCTCTCTCTTGGTCAAGCCCCTCTTTCCTTCCTCAATTTTCTTATTCCTTTTGTCCCAGTTCCTCCAAACCTCCTCAGAACATTCATCAGGATGGGCTCAGCTTTGTGATGATGCTGTGCAACCTCCTGGAATCAAGGAGCCACTGTGAAACTGCAGAACCTCATGGAATTATGGGGCCATTGTGACCCTGGGGAAAGCCATGGAATCAAGAGGCCACTGTGATACTCCAGGGCCCCATGGAGCCAAAGGAACCCAGGGACAGTGGGAATCTCGTGAAATAAAGGGGCAACTGTGACACTGCAGAAACCCATGGAATCAGGAGGCTACTGTGGCACTGCAGGGCTTCTTGGAAACAAAGAAACCCTGGGCCACAGTGGAATTTCATGGAATCAAGAGGCCATTGTGACACTGGGGAACCTCATGGAAGAAAAGGAATCCAGGGACATTGTGGGACTTCATGGAATCAAGGGGCAGTTCTAACACTACAGGGCCTTATGGATCCAAAAGAACAGAGGGAAACTGTGGAATCTCGTGGAACCAAGGGACACGCGGGGCCTCATGGAACAAAAGGAACCCTGAGACATTTTGGAAGCTCATGGGAAAAAACGTCCATTGTGGCACTGCAGGGCCCCGTGGAAACAAAGCAACACAGGGACACTGAAATGTGGTGGAACCAAGGGGCCATTTTGACATGTGGGGCCTCATGGAAGAAAAGGAACCCTGAGACATTTTGGACCATCATGGAACCAAGGGGCCATTCTGACCCTGAGGAACCTCATGGACTCAAGGGGCCACTGTGGCACTGCAGGGCCTCCTGGAACCAAAGGAACCCTGAGACATCTCAGAGCCTTTGGCTGTGCTGCTCAAGCTGGGAGGCAGAGCCAGCTGATGGTGCTCCCTGCCACTGACCACCTCTCACAGACGCTCCTGTGTGGCCATGGAGGGGGCTCAGAGGGGCCCTGCCTTGTTCCAGAGCTGGGACATGGCTTTGGGGGCTGCTCTTGATTGACCTGTGGAAGTTCACTGAGGGCAAGAGAAGTCACTTGCAAGAGTTTTCCCTGTACTTGCTGTGTCCCCTGGGCTTGCAGAGCTCTGTTTGCCACTTCACAGCAAGATTTAGTACTTGATCTCTGGTAACTCCACCCTGGGCAGGATTCTGCTCCAGGGCTCCATTCCCTGCTGACTGGATGGGACGGGCTGTCCCTGCAGATCCTCTCTGCTCTCCTGCACTTCCTGAGTTCCTACAGACAAGTCCTCACCTGCCATCAGAGCCCTCACAAGCTGCAGAGCCCCAGGCAGGGGACTTGGAGATCATTTGTCACCTCCATTGGCCATCGGCCACCAACACACAGCATCTGAACCAACCCTCAGTCCCCGCAGTCCCAGTGGGTCCCTGACCTCCCTGCACTGTCTCCATGGAGAAACAAGCAAAGCAACAAGACTTTTGAGACTCTGTTCCTTGGACTTCTCGATACCAGTGTTGGGAAAAGACCTCAGCCTTCAGGAAGTGCCTGGAGGGGAACCCCTTTGCTGCTGGAACTGCTGTTGTGGAGCCCAGCCCTGTCCCAGCAGTGCCCAGGGCCTGTCCCTGCCTGTGCTCACAGGCCTGACCCACAGCAGGACAGTGACTGAGCTGCCAGAGCACTCAGGCCTTGGGCACGGACAGGAAAGGAGAGGGTGGGAGTGCAAAGAGAGCAGCTCTGAACAGCCCCAGTGCTGGTGCTCCCTGGCAGTACTGGGACTCTTTTACCCTCCACATCTGCAAACATGGAAATGCACTCCAGCTTCAGGGGAGGTCTTGGAGGAAGAATCTAGAAAAAAGCATTTGTGTCCTTTCTTACACTCAGAGATTGTGATTCCTCATATACAAACTAAAACAGGCAGGATGTTTGACAAATACCTTTTTGCACAAACTTTTATTTTGTTTAAATGCACACAAAGCATGATTCCTGATTTGTATATTTTGTGGGTGAAAAAAAAGAGGTAAAGAGTGAATGATATATGGGATGAAGAATAAAATTTCAGTGCTAATGACATGAACAGAGGGAAAAAAAAGAAAGCCCCCCCACCCCAAAAACTATCAATAGCTTTAGAAGGCAGGCTGGGCCCAACATGTGTTATACAATGAGTGTTCTGCAGGAGAAAAGATGCAGTTTATTGCTTCTTAAAAAAACATCCAGTCATCGTTTTCCTTATGGCATCCTTGAGCTCCTGGTTCCTCAGGCTGTAGATGAGGGGGTTCACTGCTGGAGGCACCACCATGTACAGAACTGCCACCATCAGGTCCAGGTATGGGGAGGAGATGGAGGGAGGCTTCAGGTGGGCAAACGTGGCAGTGCTGACAAACAGGGAGACCACAGCCAGGTGAGGGAGACACGTGGAAAAGGCTTTGTGCCGTCCCTGCTGAGAGGGGATCCTCAGCACAGCCCTGAAGATCTGCACATAGGAGAAAACAATGAAAACAAACCAGCCAAGTTCTAAAGAGAGAGTAAAAGACATAAGTCCAACTTCCCTGCGGTAGCCTGAGTGTGAGCAGGAGAGCTTGAGGATGTGTGGGATTTCACAGAAGAACTGGCCCAGGGCATTGCCCTGGCACAGGGGCAGGGAAAATGTATTGGCTGTGTGCAGCAGAGCAATGAGAAACCCAGCAGCCCAGGCAGCTGCTGCCATGTGGGCACAAGCTCTGCTGCCCAGGAGGGTCCCGTAGTGCAGGGGTTTGCAGATGGCAACGTAGCGGTCGTAGCACATGATGGTGAGGAGGAAATATTCTGTTGACATGAAGAAGAAAAAGAAAAAGAGCTGTGCAGCACATCCCTAGTAGGAGATGGTTGTGGTGTCCCAGAGGAAATTGTGCATGGCTTTGGGGACAGTGGTGCAGATGCAGCCCAGGTCTGTGAGGGAGAGGTTGAGCAGGAAGAAGCCCATGGGGGTGTGCAGGTGGTGGTCCCAGGCTACGGCGCTGAGGATGAGGCTGTTGGCCAGGAGGGCAGCCAGGGAGATGGCCAGGAAGAGCCAGAAGTGCAGGAGCTGCAGCTCCCGCCTGTCTGCGAATGCCAGGAGGAGGAACTGGGTGAGGGAGCTGCTGTTGCACATTTGCTGCCTCCGGTTATTGTTCTCTGTTGAGGAGAATAAAGACAGAACTGAATTAGACCAGGCTCAATCAGCAAAACATCTTGCATGTCTCATAGCAATTCAACATTCAGGGCCTCTTTTCAAGAAGATCCCTCTGCATCCCTCTCCCTGAGCTCTGGGTTTTGCTGGCTGAAGGGGGCACTGAGAGCAGGGACCCTGGAATGGGCTCCCGAGGAATCCTTCTTGCTGTGCAGTGAGAGGCAACTTGGAGCAGCAGGTGACCTCCAATTAAATGCACTTGTGATGCATCAAAGTGTTTCCAGAACTGCTGGTCACAGTTTGCCCAAGGGCAGAACACAGAGAGGGGATTTGGGGGACTTGATTTTGTTTGAATTCCACTTGCCAGGAGGAGTTTGGATGGTTGAAATTTCTGACATTTCTCATGTGCTCCAAGGGAAATCTTGTGAGTCCTGAGAGGCAAAGGGATGGTCTCTTGGTGCAGAGACAAGAGCTGGCCATCTTTCCTGTTCACAGCTGCCCCTGGCTGGCAGCTTGGACCTGAAGGGGGATCATCCTTAGGAATTCCCTTAAAAAAAGTAACAAGGCACTTCTAGGAGCAGAGGAATCCTGGTTCAAAGAGCAGATTGACAGAATGCTTGCCTTTCCTCAGGATGCCTGATTAGGATCTCATCTTTCTCCTCCCAGACTGCCACACAGAGGGATCATTGCAGCTCCCAAGTACAGCTGCCCAGAGCATTTCCATGGATTTAGCACTGAGGAGTTTTCTCCATGGGGATCCTGTGCAGCACAGAGATCCTATGGCAGAGCTGTGCCCTTCTGGAGGGCACCTGCAGCCCTGCAGGACACCCAGGCAAACAGCTGAAGACCCTGAAGGTGCCTGGAGGGCACTTGGGCACTTGGTTCCCCCAGACACATCCCCACAGCAGCACCCAAAGGGTTTGTGTCTGGACAGGAATCTGCCCCCCCCAAACCCCATACTGGTTCAGAAAACCCACTGGTGAGAACAAGGAGAGCCCAGGCAGCAGGGGATGGTAGGGAAATGCCACAGTGCTGCTGCCAAGGGAGGAGGGACACAGAGAGGCAGCTGGAAATCAGGGCCTTGTCCTTGCCTGGGCTCTGGCTGCTGCAGGGCAATGCACAGCCCAGCCCCCGTGGGCCTGAGGGCACAGGCTCTGCTTAGGCTGGGAAAGGAGCCCAGGCAGGAGCTGCTCAGGGAAGGGGTCTGTGCCACAGGGACAGCAGGGAGGGGCCCCCATCCCCCTGCCCAGCCCTTGTGGCAGCAGCTGCCTCTCCCTGCCTGCCTGTCTCTGGGTGAGGAGCTGTTCCTGCCAGCAGCCCCTGCCTGTGCCCAGCTCAGCTCCCTGCCAGTGCTGCCAGAGCCATCCCCAGCCCAGTGCCCAGGGGCAGCTCTGCCTGGGCAGGGGCTGCAGAGCAGATCCCAGACAGCCTGTGGTGGCTGGGAAGGGGGAGGTGTTCTGGGGGGATGTGCTTCCTGAGAAGGGCCCCTGGAAATGGAGGAGGTGGAGCTGAAGCTGTGAGGAGCCCTGAGCCTGCAGCTGAAGGGCCCTGCCCAGCCCTGCCCTGCCCTGAGGGGTCACTCCTTCCACCCCCCCCTTCTCCCTGCAGGGCCGTGGCAGCTCCTTGGCCGGGCTGAGAGCTGACCCTGGCAGGCAGCAGAGTCCCTGCCCCAGCACACAGAGCCCTGGGGGCAGGACCCTGCTCTGCCCCACAGCCCTGGGCACCCCTGGCTGCACCCCCACCTTCCCACCCCACAGCCAGCCCTGGCACAGGGAACCTTCTGGCCCTGGGCCTCTGAGGGGGCAGCAGCAAGTCCTGCTCTGCAGCAGCTTCTCCTGCTGCACCCCAGCAAATCCAGCAGAGCCATCCTGACAGCTCCTGCCACTGCTGCCATTTGGCAGCTGGGAGAGGCACTTGCAGGAACTCACCTGCACTGCTCTGCAGCCAGAGCCTGACCGTGGCAAAGGGCTGGCAAGGTTCCTGCCCTGAGCAGCTCTGCCCTGTCCTCCCACCCCAGGATCCCTTGAACCTCCTGCTCCCTTCTCCTCTCTGCCCTTGCTGCCTGCAGCTCCTGCCCTGCTCTGCCATATGGCCACTTCCCCTGCACTGCAGCAACTGGGAGAGTCCTGCTGAAAGATCCTAGAAGCTGTGGGATGTGCCAGCTTTAGGAGATGCCTCCAGGAAGGCAAGTTGAACTTTCCTACAGCCAGAGAATTCTTCCTTCAAATCCTGGGAAGGTTTCTCCCATGGTGAGAGCTCAGTCACCTCCCAGCCCAGGCTGCCTCTCATCTCTCTGCCTTCTCTCCTGTGCCCTGGGTGCTGCAGGCAGTGCCCTCAGCCCAGCTGGGCTGTGCAGAGGAGCTGCTCACCAGCAGAGCTGTCTCTTTGAAGCTCTTCTTGCTTGCCAGGAGCTCCCTGTGTGCCAGGAGCCCGGCCCAGCTCAGCAGCACAGCAACAGCCCCAGCCAGCCCTTTCTCTGCCCCTCTGGGCTCCCTCCAGCTGTCCCTGGGGCTCCAGGGGAACCTGCTGGCACACAGCTGAAGGAAATAATGATGTTCTTTCTCTCAGCTGGGCACAGACACTTCTTTCAGCAGGGTCATTTCTCCAAACAGACACAGAGTTAAGTTCGAGAGTCCCCTTTTCATGTCCCATCATTAGACAGGAAACCCAGACAGTGCCCAGGAGGGATCTCCTTCACCTGCACTGAGGGAAGGGACTCAGCTGAGTCAACAGAGGTGTCTCCTTGTGGCTCTGCAGACCTGGGGCCAGAAGGACACTCAGCTCCCTCCACAACCCCCATGGGCTGGGATTCCTCCTGCCCCACTTCAGTGGGCCCAAAACAGGCCCCTGCAGGTGACTCCTTGTCCCAGCTCCCATGGCAATGAATGAAGACCAAAGCCAGGAGTGACCTGCTGAGACACAAAGCCCTGGTTCCTTCTGAGGGGCCAGAGGTGACCAAGATTCCTGCTGGGAACTGCAGGCTCCAGTGGAGCAGTTCCTAGGGACAGGGCAGCAGCTGTGGGATCTTCTTGGAGGCTGCTGGGACATTGCTTTGGCCAACTTCAGTGGCAGAAGGTGCCCACATGTAGGACAGGGGAACCTGTCACTGTTCCTTCTGTCCAGGGCAGCCCATAGGTGTGTTCAGGTGACCAAATGGAGTCAGATGGCACAGGGAGAGAGGTCTCTCTCCTATTCTTTATCAGAGGTATTTTCTACATGTCCTCAGAGCACAATGGCAGTTGTCTCCTGGACATCCCTTCACTGCTGAACCTAATTGAGGGCAGCTGAGCCTGGATTGAACAGCCAAAGAGGGGCCTGTAGTGCCAGGGGAGGTGCCAGGGCTCTGCAGCACAAGTGCAGCAGCTGCCATGGACAGCACAGGGCCTGTGCAGGAACCCCATCCCCATTCCCAGCAGTTGTGGGACAGGCACCACCCAGGGCTTCTCAGACACATTGGGGGCCTTTGGGGCAGGGAGTGAATCCCAGCCCTGCAGGGACACAAAGGCTGTCCCTTCTCTGCCCAGCCAAGGCCGGGCCAGGCACGAGTCCAAATCCCATCAGCCCAGGCTGTCCACACTTGTTTCCTCCCTCTGCTGGCTCTTCTCTCCCCCAGCATTTCAGCAGCATGTGCTGATCTCCTCAGGGATCAGGCCTGTGATTTTCCCCCTGGGCCTGAGTCCCAGCACGTCCACCCCCAAGGCCATTGTCAGCAAAGCCTCTGCACAGCCCAGCTCTCGGGGCTTTCAGAGCAGCTTTCCCCACTGCAAGTCTGTTCTTACCCCGGTGCCCCCGCTGAGGGGCTGCAGCCAGACAGGCCCCAATGCCCTGCGTGTGGGGCACAGGCAGGAGGAGCTGCAGCCCCAAGTCTCTCTGCATTCCACTTGCAGGCAATAACAGCCCAGGCCTGCTGAGACAGTTCCCAGGTTGCAGGGCTGTGATGGGTTGGGAGAGAAGGCCAAGGAGATACAGGAGAGAAAGAGCAGGAGAGAGGTGTCCTCAGCAGGAAGGAGCTTCTTGGACCTGTGCAGCTGCTCTAGGGGATGAACAACTTGGGTGAAGTTTTGTGGGTGAGGGTTAGAGGAGATTTTGGTTTGGGTGACCTTGTGGAGTGAGACAAAGATCCCATTCCAGTTGTCTTTGATAACCCTGGAATTCACTGGAAAGGCACCACGACAGGATGCAAAGAGTCCCAGAGGTTTGTGCAGGGTCTTGGTCAAGACAGCCCTTGGCACACAGGCCTTTAGAGCACAGCTGGCAGGTTGGTGGACAACAGGGAGGCTCATCTGCATCTGCTTCTCTCCAAGAGGAACCAAGAGGTTCCCACAGAAACTGACCGTAGTAATGGGATTGTATGCTGGTTGCCATGGTAACTGACCGTAGCAATGGAAATGTATGATGGTTGCCATGGTAACTGAATGTAGCAATGGGAATGTATGAGGGTTGCCATGAAAACCGACCATAGCAATAGAAATATGTCTTGGTTGCCATGGTAACTGACAGGTAACTGACAAGCAATGAGAATGTATGGTGGTTGCCATGGTAACTGACCATAGCAAAGAGAATGTATGGTGGTTGCCATGGTAACTGACCGAAGCAGTGGGTTGTATTATGGTTGCCATGGTAACTGACTGTAGCAACGAGAATGTATGGTGGTTGCCATGGTAACTGACCATAGCAGAGGGAATGTCTGATGGTTGCCATGGTAACTGACAATAGCAATGGGAAGTATGATGGTTGCCATGGTAACTGACCGTACCAATGGAAATGTATGCTGGTTGCCATGGTAACTGACTGTAGCAACGAGAATGTATCGTTGTTGCCATGGTAAACGATCATAGCAATGAGAATGTATGATGGTTGTAATGGTGACTGACTATAGCAATGGGAATGTATGATGGTTGCCATGGTAACCGACCGTAGAAATGGGAATGTATGGTGGTTGCCATGATAACCGACTGTAGTAATACAATGTATAATGTTTGCCATGGTAACTGACTGTAGCAGTGGGAGGTATGATGGTTGCAATGGTAACTGACAATAGCAATTGGAAGTATGAGGGTTGCCATGGAAACCGCCCATAGCAAAGAGAATGTATGATGGTTGCCATGGTAACTTACCATAGCAATGGGAATGTATGATGGTTGCCATGGTAACTGACTGTAGCATTGGAAGTATGATGGTTACCATGGTAACTGACCGTAGCAGTGGGGTATATGATGGCAATGAAAATGTATGATGGTTGCCATGGTAACTGACCATAGCAAAGAGAATGTATGATGGTTGCCACGGTAACTAAGCGTAGCGATCAGAATGTATGGTGGTTACCATGGTAACTGACCATATAAATGGGACTGTATGATGGTTGCTATGGTAACCAACCATAACAGTGGGAATGTATGCTGGTTGCCATGGTAACCGACCGTAGTAATACAATGTATGAGGTTTGCCATGGTAACTGACCGTAGCAGTGTGAGGTGTGATGGTTGCCATGGTAACTGACAGTAGCAATGGGAATGTATGAGGGTTGCCATGGTAACCGACAATAGCAATGGGAAGTATGATGGTTGCCATGGTAACTGACCATAGCAATGAGACTGTGTGATGGTTGCCATGGTAACTGACTGTACCAGTGGAAATATTATGGTTGCCATGGTAACTGACCAAAGCAGTGGGTTGTATGATGGTTGCCATGGTAACTGACTGTAACGACGAGAATGTATGGTGGTTGCCATGGTAATGGACCATAGCAGTGGGAGGTATGATGGTTGCCATGGTAACTGACCGTAGCAACGGCAATGTATGATGGTTGTAATGGTAACTGACTGTAGAAATGGGAATGTATGATGGTTTCCATGGTTACTGATTGTAGCAATGGAAATGTGTAATGGTTGCCATAGTAACTGACCATAGTAATGGGAATGTGTGATGGTTGCTATGGTAACGCACTGTACCAGTGGGACATATGATGGTAGCCATCATAACTGATTGTAGCAATGGGAATGTGTGATGGTTGCCATGGTAACTGACCGTAGCAATTGGAAGGTATGATGGTTTCCATGCTAACTGGCCGTAGTAATGGGAATGTATGATGGTTGCCATGGTAACCGACCCTAGCAATCTGTCCTAGTTGCAGGGGCCGGGACCAGTTTATCACTGTGTGAGTGCAACCAAAACTGTGTATTCTACACCCTCTGTGTCATTTCTGATGGACTCTTAAGAATGGATCCTTTTTCAGCAGCTGCCCAGGGCCCACCTGACGCCTCAGGCTACAAGCTGGGTGTGAAAGAACTGTGCAAGAGGTGTTCCTTTGTCTTCACACCCATGACTCAGGTGTGATAACTCCCCTCCGGGGAGGCATTAGCACCTTCACCCCCAGCCTGAGGGGTCATCTCTGCCAATGGGCCTCCTTGGACTGGCAGAACAGGCAGCTGCAACACCCAGACCATCAAACACTCCAAAAATACCCCATGACTCACAGAGTTAAATCGCCCATTGTGAAACTCCCCACCCTGGGGGAGGTGCTGGACATCCCCACCTGAATCTGAGCACATATTCTCTTGGGGTTTGGGGACTTCTGGTACCACTCGTGGGATCGAGAGGAGGACCAGAACTCCAACAGGACTGCCACTGCCACTCTTGACAGGACTGCCATCACTGCCTCAACAGAACTGCCACCATCATCTGGACCAACAGGTTTTCCTTTCCTTTTACTTTGCACCCTGGGGGGCCACGTGGTGCTCAGCACTGTTCTGTTCTTGTCCCGGGGTACTGGCTTATACAGCTATTTTTGTGGGTTAAAACCATTTTTCTCTGTATCATTGTATTTATTGTAATCTTAGTAAATTGTAACTCTGACTTGCAATCCCTCGGGTGGGTTCATTTCTCCCTTCGGTTTACTTTTAACCCAGCACACAATGGAAATGTCTGATGGTTGCCATGGTAACTGACCCTGGCAAGGGGGCTCAGTGGTGTTGCCCACGGCTTCCACTTCTGCAAATTGGCTTCACTCACCTTCTCCTTCAGCAGCCTCAGCCACTCGTTGTGGGGGCCCCACACAGCAGCTTCCCACCTCCGTGAGGTTCTGCAGCAGCCCAGGGTTCCTTTGGCCCCAGAAGGTCCTGCAGTGTCCCGATGGCCCCTTGATTCCGTGAGGCTCCACTGTGTCCCAGGGTCTCCCTGCTTCCATGAGTTTCCCCAGTGTCCAAGGTTTCCTTTGGTTCCATGAGACCCAGATGT
This sequence comes from Pipra filicauda, assembly GCF_003945595.2. Classification (NCBI taxonomy): domain Eukaryota; kingdom Metazoa; phylum Chordata; class Aves; order Passeriformes; family Pipridae; genus Pipra; species Pipra filicauda. The sequence goes on along the minus strand of NW_024104860.1, from coordinate 137,068 downwards.
GAAGCCGTGGCCCCTCGATTCCACGAGGTTTTGCAGTGTCCCGATGGCTCCTTTCTGCCCTCAGGTTCTGCACAGTCTCAGGGTTCCTCTCCTTTCATGAGGTTCCACAGTGTCCCGATGGCCCCTCGATTCCAGGATGATCCCAAATGTCCCAGGCTTCCTTTGGTTCTAGGAAGCCCTGCATGTCAAAATGGCCCCTTGATGCCATGAGTTTTCACAGTGTCCCCATTTTCCCTTGGTTCCATGAGGACCTGCACTGTCACAACGGTCTCTTGATTCCGTGAAGTTCCAGTCTCCCAGGGCTTCTTCATCTCCATGAGACTCCGCAGGGTCACAATGGTCCCTTGATTCTGTGAGATTCCAGTGTCCCAGGATTCCTTTGCTTCCCTGGGCCCTGCAGACTCAGAATGGACTGTTGATTCCATGAGGTTCCACGGTGTCAAAATGGCCCCTTGATTCTGGGAGGTTCCACAGCATCCCAAGATTCCTTTGGATCCACAAGGCCCAGGAGTGTCACAATGGCCCTTTGTTTCTATGAGGTTCCACAGTGTCCAAGGATTCCTTTGGTTCCATGAAGCCCTGCAGTGTCACAATGGGTTGTTGATTCTGTGCCATTCTGCAGGGTCACAAAGGCCACTTGGTTCCACGAGTTTCCTCAGTGTCCAAGGCTTCCCTTGGTTCCATGAGGTCCTGCAGGGTCACAGGTACCCCTTGATCCCATGTGGTTTCCCAGTGTCCCAAATTTCATTTTATTCCATGAGGCCCTGCAGTGTCACAATGGCCACACAATTCCATGAGGTTCCCCAGTGTCACAATGGCCCAGCGATTCCATGAAGTTCCAAAATGTCCCAGGGTTTCTTTGCTTTTGTGAGGTCCCCCATGTCACACTGGCCACTTGATTCCATGAGATTCTGCAGTCTCCCAGGTTTCCTTCAGATCCAGGAGGCCCTCCAGTGGCAGAATGGCCCTTTGATTCCATGAAATTCCACACTCTCCCAGAATTCCTCTGGTTCCATGAGCTTCGCAGTGTCTCAATAGGCCCTTGACTCCATGAGGTTCCTCACTGTCCCAGGGTTCCTTTGGTTCCATGAGACCCTGAAGTGTCACAACAGCTGACGTCACATCCATCATATATCACATCTCTCCTGTGACATCATATCATCCCTGTGACATCATGTCCTCCCCTGTGACATCACACCTCCTCATGATATCACAGCTCCCCTGTGACATCACAGCCAGTGACATCCAGATCCATCCCAAGGTTGGGGGGTGTGTGAGACAGGCAGAACCACAAATGCCTGCACAGCCCAGAGCAGTCAGTGTGGGGCTGTGCTTGCTGCTGCAGAGACCCCCAGGGGACAAACCCAGGCAGGAGTTTGGGGGGCTGTGTGTGTGTCCCTAAGGAGGACACTTGCCTTATTATTGCTTATTATTTGTAATATCTTACAGGTCTATCATACAACACCTAAGGATGGATTCTATAGAATATGTGCCATAGATATTTGGGTTGGGTCTGGCTGAGCTGCAGTTCAGTTCCCCACAGCAGCCCTCCCAGGGCTGGGCTTGGCATTGGCAGCTGGAAGGGGGTTGAGAACACCCCAGTGTTTTGGCCACTGCTGAGCACAGCACCAACACTGGGACATTCCTTCCTTAGCTGAGGGCAAGAGCCTGGCAGGGGACCCAAGTAGGCCAGCTGAGCCCAACTGAGCCAAGGGACATTGCAGCGCATGGGAGGTCAGCTCAGCTCTAAAAGCTGAGGCAGGGAGCAGGAGGGGGGCATTCATTGTCTGATGGCTGCCTGCTGAGGAACCGTCCCGCGGACCCAAGCCCTGCTCCTCGGGAGTGGCCCACCATGGCTGCTCATGGCAAGCAGAGAACAAACTCTGCTGTCTTTTACTTTAAATAAACTGCCTTATCTCAACCCACCAGTTGTTTTTTGTTCCACCTTACTCTCTCCCCTGTCCTGCTGGAAAGTGGAGTGATAGAGCGGCTGGGAGGGCACCTGGTGTCCAGCCAAGGTCAACCCACCACACACCTGAACACTTCCAGAGACTCCACCACCCCCCTGGGCTACTTGTTCCAATGCCTGAACACTCTCTCAGTGGAAAAAGGTTTCTTTAATATCTAATATGAACCTTGCCCAATGCAATTTAAGGCCATTCCCTCACAACCTTTCACTATAGCCTTGGCAGAAGAGACCAACCCCCACCCCACTAAAACCTCCTTTCAGGTCATTGCAGAGAGCAATGAGGTCCCCCCTGAGCCTCCCCTTCTCCACACTCAACCAGCCCAGTTCCCTCAGCCGTCCCTCAGCAGACATGTTTTCCAGAGCCTTCCCCAGCTCCGTTCCCTTCTCTGGACACGCTCCAGCCCCTCAAGGGCCTTTTGGCACTGAGGGGCCACAACTGGACACAGCACTCCAGGTGGGGCCTCCCCAGTGCCCAGCACACAGGGGCAATCAGTTCTCTGCTCCTGCTGGCCACACTCTTCTCCACAAAGGCCACCATGCCCTTGGCCTTCTTGCCCCCCTGGGCACACTCTGCCTCATATCCAGCCCCTGTCAAGCAGCACCCCCAAGTCCCTTCCTGCTGAGCAGCTCTCCAGCCCCTCTGCCCCCAGCCTGGAGCGTCCTGGGGGTTGTTGGGACCAAAATGCAGGCCCTGACACTTGGCCTTCTTGATCCATCCTGTCCAGATCCCAGAGCATGTTCCAGCAAGGACATGGTGGAACCTCATGGAACCAAGGACCATTGGGACACTGCAGGGCTTTCTGGAGCCAAAGGAGCCCTGGGACACTGGGCAATCTCATGGAATCAAGGCAGCACTGTCACCCTGAGAAACCTCCTTGAATTCAGGGCACATTGTGACACTGCAGGTCCCAAGAAAAAAAAGGAACCCTGGGACATCATGGAAACTCATGGAACCAAGGGACCATTGTGACACTGAGGGGGCTGATGGAATCAGGAGGCCATTGGGACAATCCAGGGCCTCATGAAATCAAAGGAATTCTGGGACACTGTCAAACCTCCTGGAACCAAGGGTTCCTGGTGACATGTGTGTCCTCCTGGAACCAAGGGAGCCCGGAGATATTTCTGAACCTCCCAGAATCCAGGGGCCATTGGGACCCTGCAGAACCTCCTGCATTCAAGTGCTCCTTGTGAAACTGCAGGCTCTCCTGGAACCCAAGGATTCCTGGAACACTGCAGAGCTCACGGAACCAAGGGGCCACTGTCCCACTGCAGCTCCTTCTGAAGCACAAGGGACCCTGGGACAATGGGAAATCTCTGAGAATCCAAAGGGCATTTGGGGACTGCAGGGCCTCATGGACCTAAAGGAACCTTTGGAGACTGTGGAAGCTCATGGCATCCAGGGGCCATTGTGACATGTGGGGCCTCCTTGAACCAAAGGAATCCTGAGAATTTTTGTGGGAACAAGTTAAGGCAGCAGCAGCTGCATTCAGTTAATCAGGATCCAAAAGGAGTGTTTTGGCCTTGACTGGTGTTTTCCATCCAGAGAGGGCTGTTTGCCAAAGTGGAAACCACTTGGAACGCTCTGCATGGTAGCCTGTGTTTTTCTCGGGTGGCTGAACACAGCCAGCACATGAGGGGAGGGGAATGTGTGGGATCAGGGCCCTGCCTTGGGGCCATGCTGGGAATTCCAGTGGACTAAAAGACAAACACCAGGTGCTGTTTCCAAAGGAACCCCAGTGAAAGGGGGACGCCGGAAAGATGGAGGACAAGTCCCACAATGGAACTCTGTGTGTGCAGCCTCATTTTCTCCTTCAGTGCCCACAGGAGAGGGGGCAAAATGTGGGGGATCGGACCCCTAAACCGTTTGGGGGGGATAAATGGGGATTGAGGGGACAATGAAAAAGTGGAAGAAATAGGGAGAAGGGTGGAAAAGGGGGGGTGGTTTGACCGGTCTGATGGTCCCATAGGGGTCTTTGGGCACAGGGGGGTTGGCAAAAGGGGGGTGGCCCCCTGAGCTCCCAACTGACTGTGGGGTGCTGGGGGCTGCTGGATCCAATCTCAGCCTTCGATCATGCCAACACTTTTAAGTTTAAGGGAATTACAGAGGTGTGACTGAACCACTTTTGTTTCCCAGGTTTTAATGATGGCAAGTCAGATCTATTGATACAAATGAATTATTAAGGGTTACAAATGATCAGACAAAAGATCTTCATCACAATTATTTACTGCACAAAATACACACTAAAACTACCAGGAGTAGAGGATAAGATAGGACAGGGCTCTACACTAAAGCAATTGTTGAAGCAATTCTACTCAAGCTGGCACAGAAGCAGTAATTCTTAATTAGAGATGGATGGAACTCCCCCAGACCAACACTCGTGGGGAGATCTCTGCTCTCAACCTCCAGGAGTGACCTTGGAGGGTCCCCAGCCAAGGCAGGAATCTCCAAACATCCTCCAGGAAGGATTCTGTTGAAAGAACCTGCCCCTGTGAAAGGGGACTGGCCCTTTCTGGTCAAAAGTGATGGACTGACAGTCACTGGACTCCAGGTGTTGCCTCACAATCAGGGGCTTCATTCGGGGTGGAATCAGCGGCCGAAGCTCTTCCTGCAGTCGGGGCACTGGTAGGGCTTCCCTTACTGGTGGGTCCGTTGGTGTTTGGTCAAATTAGAGTTCTGGGTGAAGCTCTTCCCACACTCCCCACACTTGTAGGGCCTCTCTCCAGTGTGGATGCGCCGGTGAGTGACGAGGTTGGAGTTCCGATTGAAGCCCTTCCCGCAGTCAGTGCAGCGGAAGGGCCTCTCATCCGTGTGCGTCCGCTCGTGCAGGAGGAGAGTTGAGCTGGTATGAAACCTCTTCCCACATTCCAAGCACTTGTAAGGTCGTTCCCCAGTGTGGATGAGCTGGTGTTTGCGGAGTCTGGAGCTGTAACTGAACCCCTTCCCACATTCCCCACATGTGTAAGGCCATTTTCCAGTGTGGATGTGCTGGTGTTGGATCAGGTCAGAACTGACCCTGAAACTCTTCCCACATTCCTGACATGGGTATGGCCGTTCCCCAGTGTGGATGTGCTGGTGTTGCATCAGGGTGGAGCTGTCCCTGAAACTCTTCCCGCATTCCTGACATGGGTATGGCTGTTCCCCAGTGTGGATGCGCTGGTGTCGGGTGAGAGTGGAGCTGTCCCTGAAACTCTTCCCACATTCCCCACATGTGTAGGGACGTTCCCCACTGTGTATTTGCCGGTGTCGCCTAAGGCTGGAGCTGTCACTGAAACTCTTCCCACATTCCCCACATGTGTAGGGACGTTCCCCACTGTGGATGCGCTGGTGTCGGCTAAGGTTGGAGCTGTCCCTGAAACTCTTCCCACATTCCCCACAAGTGTATGGACGTTCCCCAGTGTGGATATGCTGATGGCAGAGGAGGTCGGTGCTCTTCCTGAAGCCCTTCCCACATTCCAAGCACCTGAAGGGTTTCTCCCTGCTGGAAGGCTGCTCAGGGACCACCAGCTCAGAGCTCCCCCTCAAGCTCCAACCACCTTCCCGGCACAGGCTGGCTCTTTCCTCCTCAGAGCACCCTGGGATGGCTTTGGAGCCCCTCCTGCGGGGGGATCTCCGGCCCTTTTCCTCCCCGCTGCCTTCCTGCGCCGGGGAGCCCTTCAAAACGGCCTCTCCCACCAGGGTCTCACGGGGGGATTTGTCCTCCGGGCTCTCCGTCCTCACCTCGGGGCCTGGGGCAGGAAGCAAGAAGGACAGGCAGGGGATTGGCCTCCGGCCCACAGGGAAGGCCAAGGACATCCCCCCAACTCCGGCCCCGGCAGGACGGCGGCGCCAGCGGGGTTGTCCTGCAGCCGGGGCCATGCTCGGCTGACAGAGCCAGCACAACACCCGCCCAAAGGGACACTGACTTCCTCCTCACCTGCCTGGGGGGACCAAGGCATCTTCCTCTTCCTCGCAGCCTCCTCCTCCATCCGACCAAGCTTTGGGAAGGACAAATCCTGATGGGGGGAAAACAAGGGCTGAGTGCGTTGGCTTGGGGGTTCCTCCTGCCCAAGTCCATCTCTAGAATTCACCGGGCATCCTGTGTCCATAGAAACCTCCAAAACACCAAGATTCAGCCCAGAAAAAAAAACAAACCACCAAGATTCAGGCCTCGTGCCCAGTGCCTCTTTCCTGACCCACACAAGAGCTTCCCGGCCCCCCCAGGGCTCCCCTGCTGCTGCCTCTGCTCCTGGCCCTGCCTTTGCTGCTCCCTTGGCTGGGGCAGCGGCTGCAGGGGGGGATGGCAGCAGCTTCAGCTCCACGGCACTTCCTGCGGGGAGCTCAGCCCGGGGGGACGGGCAGGGACCTGATGGGGATGGACAGGGGCCCAGCAGGGACAGCCAGGGCCTGCAGGGGAAGGCACAGGGACAACCTGGACCCCCACACTGCCACGGCTGTCTCTGCTCCTCCTTGCAGGCTCCGTGGCCAGGCACAGTTGGTGTTCCTGGGTGCCCACCATCTCAGCACTTGGAGACGCTCAAATCAGCGCCCGCAGCTCTGCAGCAAAGCCCCAGCTCACCTGGCACACAGGGGATGGACACAGCGCCTTCTTGGGGTTGGGCACTTACAGCTTTTCCTCTCTTCCCCACCACAGGGCTCTCCTTCAGCAGCACCTCTGCCTTGCACTTATTCTCAGCCTCACCTCAGGGACAGCTCTGGGCTCACCTCTGCGCCACTTCTCAGCCTCACCTCAGGGCCTGGGCTCAAGGACAGGAACCTGCAGGGAGGGGACATCAGGTGCAAGCTGAGGGCTGCCTGCTTGCACTGCCCTCTGGGCTTCCTTCTCCTTCTACAACCAGCCCAGAACTCAGCCTGCTTTTCTAACACCACACCTGATGTCTCCAACCCTCCATCTCACCCCAGGAGCCCCCCCTGGACCCTCTGACCAAAAACGACCCCCCCTCCCGCTCACAGAAAGGCCAAGGGCATCTGGGGACATGTTGGGGACAGTTGGGGGGCTTTGGGGGGCACTGGGGGATTACTGGGGGATACTGGGACACACTGGGGGGAACCAGGGGGCACTGGGAGGGACTGGGAGATTACTGAGGGACACTGGGAGGGCACTGGGAGGGACTGGGGGGTTACTGGGGGATTACCAGGACACACGGGGGGACACTGGCAGGTTACTGGGCCATACTGGGGTTACTGGGTGCTCACTAGAGCATCACTGGGCCAGACTGAGGGGCAGTGGGAGGTCACTGGGACACACTGGGTGGTCACTGAGGGAGTTCCTTGGTTGTACTAAGGGTCACTGGGAGGTCACTGGAATATATTGGGGGCACTGGGATCCCCTTACCCAGATGTGGTACATCTCCTCTCCGCATTTTGGGGGGCACATCCAGGACCCCTCCCTTGGGGCCTGGAAGATCCCCTGAACCCCACTGCTGGGCTTTAGGGGACCCTCGGGACCCCCTCCCTGTGGGGTTTCTGTGTGCTGAGTTTTGGGGGTCTCTGGGGTTCGGGACAGGCATTGGATTCCCTTTCCCTGGGGTTGGTCTGCCGACACAGAGACTCCTTAAAATCCCCTCAAAACCCCTGAAATCCCCTCAGAAATCCACCTCTGGACCCATCCAAACCTCCTCAAGGACCCCACAAATCCTCTCAGAGACCTCAGCCACCCCCAGGACCCCCTAAACCCTCCCAGTGACCTGCAAAACCCACCTGGGACTCCTTTCAGGGACCCTCAAAACCATCTGGGACTCCTGAAATCCCACTAGAAATCCACAAAACTGCTTCAAAGACTCCCCCAAAAGCCCCCCAGGACCTCCCAATTCCCTCAGAGACTCCAAAACTCCCTCAGGGATTCCTAAACCCATTCAGGGACTGTCAACTCCCCCCCTTAAGTCCCCTCCGGACACTAAACCCCTTCAGAGACCCCCCCAAACCTCCTCAGGGACCCCCCAGGGACCCCAAAACCACAGAACAGCAAAAGAGCTTCTGTAAAGGAAGAGAGCAGAAAATCTGAGAAGGAGGAGACCAAGGAAAAACTGAAGCAAAGCAATAAAATCATCCTGACCCTTCCAGTTTTTCCTTCACCTTTTTCTCACTTTTCCTTTTTTTAGGGTTCTTTTTTTCGTTGGGTGGTTCTGATTTTTTTTTCCGAGGGACTTTCTTGGCAATCGAATCGAACATCCGGGTTCTTGGGAGGCCCCCGGGCCCCGCGGCCCCCGAGACGGTTCCAAGGCCCTGCGCTCTGACCCTCGGGAACCCCCGAACCCCTCGGCTAAACCCTCCCGAGCCCTCCAGCCTTTCCACCCACAGCCGCGCTCCCCGCAGCCCCCGAGGGGATCCCCAGACCCCGCTCTCCCGCACCCCCCGCCAGCTCACACAGACAAAGGCCCCGCCGCCATCACCGATTCCCGCTCTGCGCGCGCACCGCCTTTAGAGAACACCGCCGCAGCCAATCAGCGCGCGGCCACGCCTCCGTACACCCGCCGCTGCGCCTGCGCGGGGCGCCGGGCACCACGGGAGTTGTAGTCCTTGGCTGATCACAGCGGCCCTTTGCGCGTGAGCGGTGTGGAGATAATAATTTTTTGGTTTTATTGTTTTTCTGTCTTTTTTTCCTCTCTTTTCTCTTTCTTTTTTTCCTTTCCTTTTTTCTTTCTGCTTCCTTTTTTCCCCTTTTTTCTTTCTCTTTTTCTTTTTTCTCTTTTTTCTTTTATTTTTATTATTTGTCTAATTTTTTCCTATTTTTTCTTTCTTTTTTTCTCTTTTTTCTCCTTTTTCTTATTTCGTATTGCCTTTTTCTCTTTTTTTTTCTTTTTCCGTTCTTTTTACATTGTTTTCTATCAGTTGTATTTTCAAGGAAGATTTAAACACAGATCAAAACAATCTCCAGGTACATATCTCACAACAGCAGATAATCTGGCATTGTTTCAGGTCCGAGAGGATTCCCAAGATCACAAACACTGAGATGTGAAGGGTGCCCACACAAAAAACAGCTTTCCCTGCTTTTTTCCACAGGTGAAGCAAGTGTGGAAGGGGCACTTGGCCCCAGGCAAGATGCTTTTACAGCCACTTTAAGCAGCCCAGAGTGGATCTGGCTGGCAAATGGGATTATGCCCATGCTTTCAAGGAGGATTTGCAGAGTACATTGAGGGGAAACAGGGCCATTTCTTCATCTCCTGAAGGGATGAGAAGAGGGGGGAGCAGGTGCTGTGGCCCCAGAGCTTCTCTCTGCTCTGGGGACACTTCTGTGTTTTCCTCTGTCCATTGAATTCCCAACAAAGAAGGAAAAAGCTACAGGAACTCCAGTCTGGAGTGCTCAGGACATGTGGAAGCAGGGGAATTTTTCTTCCCAGCTGGGACTGAGAGTGCAATTTCACACTCCTTTGGAGAGCATTGACTAAGACAGCCCATTTCTGCCCAGGGATCTTCCAGGGGGAACTCAATCCTGGCTCTGGGCAGGTCCCTGCAGGGGCAGCAGCTTCCTCTGCACATTTGAGGGGATAAAGCTGCTCTAACCCTGCACTCCAAGCTACTCCACAGCAATTTAGGACCTCTGAGGACAGTTCCCCACTGTTTCCACCCCAGCAGAGACCTGAACACATCCCGTGGGCACTGTGTGACCACCCCGGCATTAACACCCTGCAGGAATGAAGACACTGACTGTAAAGACACTTGTCTACCTGGAAACCTCCACTTTCTTTGCTACTATACAGCAATAACATTTTCTATTCATATTGCAGCTACAGACTTAACAAAGAGAATTGCATATATTGTGCTTTAGAAATTAAAATGCATTCCAAAGTCAGGCAATGCTAAACAATGAAAGTCTTGAACCCTCCCCCCCAAACCAGCCCCACTTCTGGTTTCAGAACCAGCCCACTTCCTCACTCTCTTCACAAAGGGAGAAACTCTCTCTTTCCACCTCTGAAATAAAAATTCCCTCCCCAAAAGTGACCAAAAAGAGTCTACTTGGGCACTACTGCAAATGGAAGTTGTCTAATAACCATTCCTTCTAACTCAGGAAGGGGAGGAGGTGAAGAAAGTCACAACAAATGTTTGGATTCCTTCCTCTTTGACGTCTTCTCTTCCCTATCTGACGCTCTGGGACATGTGCAGGGGGGTCAGCATCTCTTCAAAGATGGCTCCTTTCACATCAGAGCCCCTCAAATTGGCTTCCTGGAGGTCACAACCTGATAGGTCACAATTTGGAAGGGGAAAGAAAAAGAAGTGTCAATGGAATGCCCCCAGAACTCTGTTCAAAGCTTTACTTGAAGTCCATTTACCTGAACTCCATTGTACTCTGAAGCTGGAGAGGTCAGCCAAAAGCCAGCAATCCCCCCAGTTACCAGCTGACTATAGGAGAGAAAGGAATAGGATGGAAAATGAATCCTAACTCACTTCCAAATCAGTTCCTGCCAACGTTGCTCCTCCGAGGTTACAGTTCTTTAGTTTGGGGTTTCTCAGCGTTGCAACTCGGAGGTTAATTCCTGTCATCTGACTGCCCTCCATGGCCACTCCTTTCAGGCTGGCACCTGGAACACACACAGAAAGGAGTTCTGTGAGGAAAACCAGTCAGGAACACAGCAGCTCCACACTGGTGCTGCCTCAGAGCTGTGTGAATTGGAGGAGGACAAGGGGCTTTGGGGCTGAGATGGTCACAGACTCAGTGCAGCCCTTGTGGGCCCTTCTCAGGGTTGGACAAACCACAGCTGGACCTTTTCTGGGCCATAGAAATGCACAAACACAGGCTTCAGTTGGCACAGATTCACAAGGCAAAAGCTTCTCACCTTCCAGATTAGCTTTAGGGCCTGATGGGTCCTCAGAGTTGCAGCCTTTCAGGGACGCTCCCTCTGCGCTGGAGCGCAGCATCTTCACCCCTGGCAGGTTGGCACACTGGCACAGACAGGAGTCACTGAGGGCCGGAAAAACAACATCAAAGACAATCGAGAAGACACTTTTAATTTCTGCTTTGGGAGTCAATCCCATTAAATCATTACTGGGAGGAAGTGTAAAAGCTTTGGGAACCAGAACAACTCTAGAATATATTTAAGAACTCGATGTTTTACACCGCTCTGTTTGTTCCAGCTCCTCTCTGTTAACACAAGCCCAGCCCTCCCAAGCTGCAGCAGCTCTTCCATCCAGCACAGAGCCTGACAGGTCAGCCCTCTCCAGGCTGGCACAGCACAGGTTGGCACGGGCCAGGTTGCAGCGGCTCAGATTGGCCACCTTGAAGTTGATGCAGCAAAGATCCAGGTGGGAAAGATCTGCTCCACTGAAAGTGAGACCCTGGAAATCCCAAGGAATAAACCCCCCAAAAATGGAAGGGGTAGGTCTGGACACAAAGTTAACATCATTGTGTAGATAGGTGTGCATTAATATTTACAGTGTGTAAATATCTATATCTAAATATATGGATAGAAATGTATTAAAATATATCCTGTCTATAAATATACACAGATACAAGATAGATACAGACACACACAGGTCCTGGGAGGAGCTGAAGACACCCCACCAGGGAAGGGGGCTTATAAAAAGGAGGGAGAGGGACTTTTGATATGGGCCTGGAGGGACAGGACAAGGGGTAATGGTTTTTCAACTGAAAGAGGGCAGGGTTAGATGGGAGACTGGGAAGAAATCCTTCCCTGGGAGGGTGGGGAGGGGCAGGGATGGAATTCCCAGAGAAGCTGTGGCTGCCCCTGGATCCCTGCAAGTGTCCAAGGACAGGCTGGATCAACCAGGTCTAGTGGAAGGTGTCCCTGCCCATGGCAGGGGGTGGAATGAGAAGACCTTTAAGGTCCCTTCCAACCCAAACCAGTCCATGATTCTATACAGACAAATACACACAAAACCATTTATTTTACTACTTCAGACTAATGAAATCTAAATGCAAAGCTCTCAAAAATTGTCCTTGGTTCATTTTATATTTAAACAAATGTAAGGGGGGTACTTTTGAATTAGATGATCAATGGAGCATAGAGGCGTGAGAAAGGAATCATATTAGGATGTGAAACCAGCCAGAGTATGGTACAATGTAACTTCATGGCACAGGTTAATTGTAAGGTCCATTGTGCTTTTTAGCAAGTCAGCTTGATATCCCCTATTATCAGAGCTGAGTTCTTCCTTGGTTTTGCTACATATTGCAAGATAGATACATCTACCCTTGAAACACAGTGGTAGAGGTCATACATAGGGGTGAGAAAGATGATGATGAGAGGAAGATTCTGTGGGCAGGGGTCGCTGGCCCCTTGCCCTACAGCAGGGCATGCACAGACTGTTGCCATGAGGTGATGAACAGGTGGGGTTTGGCTGCCACTCAGGCATCACCTTATACTGGGTACTGGCCCTACGTGGTGTAATGTAGAGCTGATAAAATGGGGTGTCAGGACTGCTGGGGTGAGCGATCCTCATCCTGCCATGGAGACTGTGTTGCTCCGCGGGGACGCCCGCTAAGCACGGGCACCGACCAGCTGCTGCAGATCCTGGCAGCCCTGGCCTGTCTGTGTGGGTAAGCACAGGTTATTGAGAGGAAGCAACTGAGAGAACAAACTTTTTAATATCCTTTTAGTGTTCCTTTAATTCCCCTTTTATGTTTATGGTATTTTTCCTTTAGTTTCCCTTTTTACTAACCAATATTGTGTTATCCATAATATTGTGTTAAGATCCTTTTTTGGTATCCCTTTTCACTAGTTAATACTGTATTAAATGCTGTTTGTAGTATTTGTTTTAATGCCACCCGATAAGGTAGTTATGTTGTATCCTTTTTTAGTTTTTGATTCCTCTTGCTAAGTTTATTATTATTATTATTCTCACTGTAATAAAAGATATTTTGTGTGTTTGAGTATTTCTGGCACATGTCTTTATTCCAGACATGTATCCAAACGAACGGTTACAATCACAGCTCCCCTGTGACATCAGATCTTTCCTGTGACATCACATCCTCTCCATGATATCACACCTGCCCTGTGACATCACGTCCTTCCTGAGACATCACATCTTCCCTATGGCGTCACATCCATCATAAGACATCAAATCTCCCTTGTGATATCAGATCATCCCTGTGATGTCATGTCCTCCCTTGTGACATCACAGCTCCCCTGTGACATAACATCCTCCCTGTGACATCACATCCGTCCTGTGACATCCACATCTCCCCTATGACATCATATCGGTCCTGTGACATCACATTTTTCATGTGATATCCCAGCTCCCCTGTGATGTCACATGCATCATATGACATCACATCTCTCATGTGATAACATATTATCCCTGTGACATCACGTCCTCCCCTCTGACATCACATGTTCCTGTGACAACACACCTCCCTGTGACATCACATCTGTCCTATGATATCACATCCATCATATGACATCACATATATCCTGTGATATCATATCACTGTGATGTCATGTGCTCCCCTGTGACCTCACATCGTCCCTGTGACCTCACAGCTCCTTATGATAACACATCCACCCTGTGACATCACATTTCCTGTATGACATCACATCCATCATATGACATCACACCTCTCCTGTGATATCAAATAATCCCTGTGACATCACATCCTCCCCTGTGACATCACATCTCCCCTAGGACATCACACCTCCCCATGATATCACAGTTGCCCAGTGACATCATACCCTTCCTGTGATGTCACATCTCTTCTGTGATATCATATCATCCCTGTGACATCCCGTGCTCGCCTGTGACATCAAATCCTCCCTGTGACATCACACCTCTCCTGTGACATCATATCCTTGTTGTGACATCAAGGCTCCTTTATGATGTCACATCCATCATATGACATCACATCTCTCCAGTGATATCATATCATCCCTCTGACATCACACCTGCCCTGTGACAACCCATCCTCCCCATGACATCACATTGCCCCTGTGACATCACAGCTCCCCTATGACATCACATTTTTCTTTGACATCAAATCTCCCATATGACATCACGTCCATCATATGACATCACATCTTTTCTGTGATATCATAGAATCCCTGTGAATGCACGTCATCCCCATGACATCACATCCTTCCTGTGACATCACATCCTTCCTGTGACATCATGTCCTCCCTGTGACATCACACCTCCTCCGGACATCACATCCATCCTTGTGGCATCACAACCATAATATGACATCACATCTCCCCTATGACATCACACCTCCCCTGTGACATCAGACCTCTACTGTGATATCATATCATGCCTGTGATGTCAGGTCCTCCCCTGTGACATCACATCTTCCCTGTGACATCACAGTTCCCCTATGACATCATAGCCTTTCTATGACATCACATCTCCCCTATGATGTCACATCCTTCATATGATACCACATCTCTCTTGTGATATCCTGTCATCCCTGTGACGTGACATGCTCCCCTGTGACATCACAGCTCTCCTATGATTTGACACCCATCGTATGACATCACATTCTTCCTGTGACATCACATTTCCCAAATTACATTGCATCCTCCTCGTGACATCAGAGTTCCCCTGTGACATCACATCCTTTCTGTGACATCATATCTACCAACGTCACAACCATAATATGTCATCACATCTCCCTTATGACATCACATCTCCCCTGTGACATCACATCCATCATACAAAATCACATCTCCCCTGCGACATCACATCCAGTGACATCCAGATCCATCCCAAGGTTGGGGGTGTGTGAGACAGGCAGAACCACAAATGCCTGCACAGCCCAGAGCAGTCAGTGTGGGGCTGTGCTTGCTGCTGCAGAGACCCCCAGGGAACAAACCCAGGCAGTAGGTAGGGAGGGGGTTTTTCCCTAAGGAGGACACTTGCCTTATTATTGCTTATTATTTGTAATATCTTATAGATCTATCACACAACACCTAAGGATGGATTCTATAGAATATGTGCCATAGATATTTGGGTTGGGTCTGGCTGAGTTGCAGTTCAGTTCCCCACAGCAGCCCTCCCAGGGCTGGGCTTGGCATTGGCAGCTGGAAGGGGGTTGAGAACACCCCAGTGTTTTGGCCCCTGCTGAGCACAGCACCAGCACTGGGACATTCCTTCCTTAGCTGAGGGCAAGAGCCTGGCAGGGGACCCAAGTAGGCCAGCTGAGCCCAACTGACCCAAGGGACATTGCAGCCCATGGGAGGTCAGCACAGCTCTAAAAGCTGAGGCAGGGAGCAGGAGGGGGGCATTCATTGTCTGATGGCTGCCTGCTGAGGAACCGTCCCGCGGACCCAAGCCCTGCTCCTCGGGAGTGGCCGACCATGGCTGCTCATGGGAAGCAGAGAACAAACCCTGCTGTCTTTGGCTTCTGTGTGCACAAGCTTTACTTTGCTTTTTCCTTTAAAAAACCTACCTTATCTCAACCCACTATTTTTTTTTTCCACCTTACTCTCTCCCCTGTCCCACTGGGAAGGGGAGTGATAGAGTGGTTGGGAGGGAACATGGTGTCCAGCCAAGGTCAAACCCACCACACACCTGAACACTTCCAGAGACTCCATCACCTCCCTGGGCTACTTGTTCCAATGCCTGAACACTCTCTCTGTGGAAAAAGGTTTCTTTAAAATCTAGTATGAACCTTGCCCAACGCAATTTAAGGCAATTCCCTCAAGCCCAGTTCCCTCAGCCGTCCCTCAGCAGACATGTTTTCCAGAGCCTTCCCCAGCTCCGGTCCCTTCTCTGGACACGCTCCAGCCCCTCAAGGGCCTTTTGGCACTGAGGGCCCAGAACTGGACACAGCACTCCAGGTGGGGCCTCCCCAGTGCCCAGCACAGAGGGGCAATCAGTTCTCTGCTCCTGCTGGCCACACTCTTCTCCACAAAGGCCACCATGCCCTTGGCCTTCTTGCCCCCCTGGGCACACTCTGCCTCATATCCAGCCCCTGTCAAGCAGCACTCCCAAGTCCCTTCCTGCTGAGCAGCTCTCCAGTCCCTCTGCCCCCAGCCTGGAGCGTTCCAGGGGACCCAAGTGAAGGGAAGTTGGGACCCAAGTGAAGGTTCTGACACTTGGCCTCATTGATCCAGCCTGTTCAGATCCCTCTGCAGAGCCTTCCTGACCCCCAGCACATCCACACTCACACCCAACATGGTGTTGTCCACGACTTTCCTGAGGGGGCACTCGATCCCCTGGCCCAGATCATCCAGAACAATGTCAAACAGGAGTAGCCCCAACCCTGACCCCTTGGGAACCCCACTAGTGACCAGCCCCACCTGGATTTCCTTCCATTCCCCACCACTCCCTGGGCCATCAGACACTTTGTCACCCAGCAAACAGTTCCCCGGGCAAGCCATGAGCAGCCAGTTTGTGCAGGAGATGCTGGGGGAGATGGTGCCAAAGGCTTTCTGGAATTCCAGAGACACATCCCCAGCCTTTCCCTCAGCTGCTGAGCAGGTCTTTTGTCAGAGGAGGAGATGAGGTTGGTCAGGCAGGACCTGCCTTTCCCAACCCCATGCTGGCTGGGCCTGATCCCCTGGTTGTCCTGCCCCTGCCATGGGATGGCACTGAGGAGGATCTGCTGCATGGACTTCCCCGGTCCTGAGGCCAATGGGACAGGCCAGGAGTTGTCCAGATGCTTTTTTTGGCCCTTCCTGGGGATGGGCATCCCATGTGCTTGTTGCCAGTCAGCTGGGACTTGTGCAGTTGTGCAGCACTGCTGGGGAATGAGTGAGAGTGGCTTGGCCAGCTCTTTCTCCAGCTCCCTCAGGACTCTTGGGTGCATCCCATGTGGGCCCAGGCACTTGGGGGGGTCTCACTGGCAGAGCAGGTCACTGACCATTTCCTCCTGCATTGTGGGGGTTTCACTCAGCTCCCCATCACCAGCTTCCAGCCAAAGCCTGCCTGACAGGTGTCCAAGGGGTCAGTTCTGCTGCCCCCTCCTTCCTTCCCCCACAATGGAAAACTCCCTCATTTTGGGTCCCTGTGCCCCAGACGGCTCCAACCACCACCTCACCCACCAGTCCCACAGTCATGGAATGCTTTGGCTTGGGAGGGGCCTTCAAGAGCATCTCAGCACCCTCAGAGGAAAGAATTCCTTCCTACTATCTCCTCCAACCCTTCCCTCTATCCATGTGAAGCCACTGCCCCTTGTCCTGTCACTCCAGGCCCTTGTCCAAAGTCTCTCTCCATCTTTCCTGTTGGCTCCCTTCAGGCACTGCAAGGCCACAATTAGGTCACCCCTGAGCCTTCTCTTCTCCAGCCTCAACAATCCCAATTCTCTCAGCCTTTCCTCACACCAGAGCTGCTCCATCCCTCTGATCCTCTTGCTGCTCCCCTCTGGACTCGCTCCAACAGGTCCATGTCCTTCCTGTGCTGGAGCCCAGAGCTGGAGGCAGCTCTGCAGGTGGGGCAGCATCACAGCCACGCATGTTCCAGCAAGGACATGGTGGAACCTCATGGAACCAAGGACCATTGTGACACTGCAGGGCCTTCTGGAGCCAAAGGAGCCCTGGGACACTGGGCAATCTCATGGAATCAAGGCAGCACTGTCACCCTGGGAAAACTCCTGGAATTCAGGGCCCATTGTGACACTGCAACTCCCCATGGAACAAAAGAAACCCTGGGACGCTGCAGAAACTCATGGAACCAATGGACCACTGTGACATTGAGGGGGCTGATGGAATCAGGAGTCCATTGGGACAATCCAGGGCCTCATGAAATCAATGGAATTCTGGGACACTGTCAAACCTCCTGGAACCAAGGGTTCCTGCTGACATGTGTGTCCTCCTGGAACCAAGGGAGCCCGGAGATATTTCTGAACCTCCCAGAATCCAGGGGCCATTGGGACCCTGCAGAACCTCCTGCATTCAAGTGGTCCTTGTGAAACTGCAGGCTCTCCTGGAACCCAAGGATTCCTGGAACACTGCAGAGCTCACGGAACCAAGGGGCCACTGTCCCACTGCAGCTGCTTCTGAAGCACAAGGGACCCTGGGACAGTGGGAAATCTCCGAGAATCCAAAGGGCATTTTGGGACTGCAGGGCCTCATGGAACTAAAGGAACCTTTGGAGACTGTGGAAGCTCATGGAATCAAGGGGCCATTGGGACATGTGGGGTCTCACGGAAGCAAAGGAACCCTGAGAATTTCTGTGGGAACAAGTTAAGGCAGCAGCAGCTGCATTCAGTTAATCAGGATAGAAAAGGAGTGTTTTGGCCTTGACTGGTGTTTTCCATCCAGAGAGGGCTGTTTGCCAAAGTGGAAACCACTTGGAACGCTCTGCATGGCAGCCTGTGTTTTTCTCTGGTGGCTGAACACAGCCAGCACATGAGGGGAGGGGAATGTGTGGGATCAGGGCACTGCTTTGGGGCCATGCTGGGAATTCCAGTGGACTAAAAGACAAAGCCCAGGCGCTGTTTCCAAAGGAACCCCAATGAAAGGGGGACACTGGAAAGATGGGAGGACAAGTCCTGAAATGGAACTCTGTGTGTGCAGCCTCATTTTCTCCTTCAGTGCCCACAGGAGAGGGGGCAAAAAGTGGTGGTTGGGACCCCTAAACTGTTTCGGGGGGGAAATTGGGGATTGAAGGGACAAGGGGAATGTGGGAGGAACAGGGAGAAGGGTGGAAAAGGGTGGGTGGTCAGGCAGGTCCGATGGTCCCATTGGGGTCTTTGGACACCGGGGGATTGGGAAAGGGGGGTGGCCCCCCTGAGCTCCCAACTTCCTCTGGGGTTCTGGGGGCTGCTGGATCTAATCACAGCCTTGGATTATGCCAACAGTTTAATTTAGAGGAATTACAGAGGTGTGACTAAACCACTTTTGTCCCCAAGGTTTTAATGATGGCAAATCAGATCTATTGATAAAAACGAATTTATTTAGGGTTCCAAATGATCAGACATCTTCATCAGAATTATTTACTGCACAATAGAAACACTAAAACTACCAGGAGTACAGGATAAGATAGGACAGGGCTCTACACTAAAGCAATTGTTGAAGCAATTCTACTGAAGCTGGCACAAAAGCAATAATTCTTAATTAGAGATGGATGGAACTCCCCCAGAACAACGCTCGTGGGGAGATCTCTGCTCTCAGACTCCAGCAGTGACCTTGGGGGGTCCCCAGCCAAGGCAGGAATATCCACACACCCCCCCAAGAAGGGTTCTGTTGGAAGAAGCTGCCCCTGTGAAAGGGGGCTGGCCCTTTTTGGTCAAAAGGGATGGACTGACAGTCACTGGACTCCAGGGGTTGCCTCACCAGCAGGGGCTTCATTTGGGGTGGAAGCAGCGGCCGAAGCTCTTCCCGCAGTCGGGGCACTGGTAGGGCTTCCCTTACTGATGCGTCCGCTGGTGTCTGGTCAAGTTAGAGCTCTGAGTGAAGCTCTTCCCACACTCCCCACACTTGTAGGGCTTCTCCCCGGTATGGATGCGCTGGTGGGTGATGAGGTGGCAGTTCTGCTTGAAGCCCTTCCCGCAGTCGGTGCAGCAGAAGGGCCTCTCATCCGTGTGCGTCCGCTCATGTCTGAGAAGACGTGAGCTGGTCTGAAACCTCTTCCCACATTCCAAGCACTTGTAGGGCTGTTCTCCAGTGTGGATGCGCCAGTGGATGCGGAGGTTGGAGCTGTCCTTGAAGCTCTTCCCACATTCCCCACACATGTAGGGCTGTTCCCCAGTGTGGATGCGCTGGTGTTGGATCAGGTGGGAGTTCCGGCAGTAGCTCTTCCCACAATCCCCACATGTATAGGGCCGTTCCCCAGTGTGGATGCGCTGGTGTCTGAGCAGGTTGAAGCTCTTCCCAAAGCTCTTCCCACATTCCAAACACCTGAAGGGCTTCTCCCTGCTGGGAGGCTGCTCAGGGACCACCAGCTCAGAGCTCCCCCTCAAGCTCTGGCTGCCTTCCCAGCACAGGTTGGCTCTTTCCTCCTCAGAGCACCCTGGGATGGCTTTGGAGCCCCTCCTGCGGGGGGATCTCCGGCCCTTTTCCTCCCCGCTGCCTTCCTGCGCCGGGGAGCCCTTCAAAACGGCCTCTCCCACCAGGGTCTCACGGGGGGATTTGTCCTCCGGGCTCTCCGTCTTCACCTCGGGGCCTGGGGCAGGAAGCAAGAAGGACAGGCAGGGGATTTGCCTCCGGCCCACAGGGAAGGCCAAGGACATCCCCCCAACTCCGGCCCCGGCAGGACGGCGGCGCCAGCGGGGTTGTCCTGCAGCCGGGGCCATGCTCGGCTGACAGAGCCAGCACAACACCCGCCCAAAGGGACACTGACTTCCTCCTCACCTGCCTGGGGGGACCAAGGCATCTTCCTCTTCCTCGCAGCCTCCTCCTCCATCCGCCCAAGCTTTGGGAAGGACAAATCCTGATGGGGGGAAAACAAGGGCTGAGCGCGTTGGCTTGGGGGTTCCTCCTGCCCAAGTCCATCTCTAGAACTCACTGGGCATCCTGTGTCCATAAAAACTGCCAAAACACCAAGATTCAGCCCAGAAAAACCCAAACCACTGACATTCAGGCAAAAAACCCCTCAGAAATAGTGAGATGAACCCCTCACAAACTGCAAAAAGTTGAAATTCGGCTAAAAAATACTCCAAAATATCAAGATTCAACCAGAAAAACTCTCCCAGAAGTTCCCCCTCTCTGGGCTCTCCCCTCTGGGCTTCAGAGGGTCCCCCCTCTCTGGGAAGCTGGGGGTCCCACTGAGGGATGCTGGGAGTGTTGGGGGTCCCAAGGGTCCCTTCTCCTCTGACCCTCGCCTTCGGGGTGCCACGTTCCAAGACATTCCCCCTATCCAGGTTCTCCACCTTGTTGTCCCGGGGATCCCAGGGGTCCCCACTGTCCAGGTTTCCCCTTCTCTGCAACCCCTCTCCAGGTTCTTGGGGCTCTTGCAGCTCTCTCCTCTCTCCAGCCTCCCCCGCTCTCCAGGGATCAAGGCATGGGGACATCAAGGCTCCCCAACACCAACCCTGTATCCGCTCTCCCCCCTCCCCTCAGCCCCCCTCTCCCACCCCTTTCCCATCGGCTCCCAAACCCCAGCTCCCCCCAGCTCCCTTTGGGGGTGACCCACTGCTTCTCACGCTCCCTTTGGGGGTCCCACCCGCTCTTTTCGCTTCTCTCGCCCCTTTCCCATCGTGGCCGCTCCGCTCACCCGACAGCGGCAGGAAGGGCAGGGACAGGGGCGGAGCAGCCACAGCAACAGCAGGAGAACAACCGTCCCCCCGATCCCACGGGTGCCCAGGAAGGTGGAACCTGTCCCAAATATCCTGGGGGTACGCGGAGGTTCGGGACATACTCGGGCTGCCAGCACAGATTTCCCTGCAAAGTCTGCAGTGAGTCAAGATCTGGAGAGGAGATTGTGCCCCATGGATGGGATTGCAGAGGCTCCCTCAGGTCCCCAGCAGGAATCAGTAACCAAGAATATATACAAAAGGACCCCCCAGAAATTTCGGGGAGAGTGTCCTGTAGGGAGGGGACAGTGTCACCCCAGCAGGGCAGGGCTGGCAAGTGGGAGGCTGCTCCAGGGCTCTCCAAGAGGCCTCGTGCTCTGCTCAGCCACAGCACTGCCTGGTACCAACACCCCCGGCTGCCCCCGGCCCTGGGCAGTTCCTGGCACAACAGCCCCACCCCACCTGGCTCCAACCTCCTGGCAGGGACTTGCAGACAGTCAGGAGGTCTCCCCTGAGCCTCCTCTTCTCCAGCCTCAACACCCCCAGCTCCCTCAGCCTTTCCTCACACCACTTGTGCTCCACTCCCTTCCCCAGCCTCGCTGCTCTTCTCTGCACCTGCTCCAGCCCCTCCAGGGCCTTCCTCAACTCAGGGGCCCAGAGCTGGACACAGCACTGCAGGGGTGGCCTCACCAGCGCTCACTCCAGCCCAACAATCACTTCCCTGCTCCTGCTGACACACTCTTCCTCACACAGGACACCAGCCATTGGCCCTCCTGGCCACCTGGCCACACTCTGCCTCCTCTTCAGCTTCCTGTCCATCCCCACTCCCAGCTCCCTTTCTGCCTGCCTGCTCTCCAGACACTCTGGCCCCAGCCCGGGGGGCTGACGGGGCTTCTTGTGGCCAAAGGGCAGGACCCGGCCCTTGGCCTGCTGGAACCTCATCCCCTTGCAATCAGCCCATGGATCCAGCTGGGCCAGGTCCCTCTGCAGAGCCCTCCTGCCTTCCAGCACAGCAACACACCCCCAGCTTGGGGTCACCTGCACATTTGCTGATGAAATGCCTGGTTCTGCAGCAGCTGCAGATGCTCAAGGGGCAGCAGGACCAAGTCAGGGGCCTGGGGGGGCCTGGGGGGCTTTGGGGTCCAGGAGGGTCCTGTGGAGGAGCTTTGGGGATTGGGGGTATAAACCAGGACAGACCAGTACCTCCTCACTGCTCCCCACATCTCTCCTGGAGCTGGGCCACGTTGTCCTGGGACACCTGAGCCCCCCCAGTGCCCTCCCAGTACAGCCCAGTGCCCTCCCAGTACAGCCCACTGTGTTCCTGTCCCAGGGTGCCAGGTGATCCCTCTTTGGGAGGGGTTGGAAGTGATTTGAGGGGGGGTTGGGGGAGATTTGGGGGGGTGGTTGGATAAAAATTTGGGGGGTTTTGGGGTGCTTTGGGTGCATTTAGGGAAGTTAAAAGGCGTCTTGGGAGGTCAAAGGGATCTGTAGGGGGAGGGGATTAAAAGGAAAATGGGGGTTGGGAAACATTTGAGGTGGTTAATGATGTCTAGGGGGAAAGAGGAGGGGCAGCACCAGGAGCAGGTGAGTCCTGAGACCCCCCTGGGTTTCCCAAGACCTTCTGGTGTCCCTAATTCCCCCCTTAACACCCTGAGACCCCCCTGGTGTCTCCAATGTCCCCAGGGCCTCTCCATGGCCATAATTCCTCCTAATTCCACTGTCCCCATACCCCACCCCACTGTCCCCAAACCCCAACCCCGATGTCCCCAACCTTCCATCTCACGCCATACCGGGGGTTACTGGGTGCTCACTGCAGGATCAGTGGGCCATACTGGGGGGCAGTGGGAGGTCACTGGGACACACTGGTTGGTCGATCCCCTGAGCCCCACTGCTGGGCTTTAGGGGACACCCTAAAATCCCCTCAAAACCCCTGAAATTCCTCCCTTGACCCATCAAAACCTTCTCCAGGTCCCCTCAAATCCCCTCAGAGACCTCATCCCTCCCCAGCACCCCCCAAACCCTCTCAGTGACCCGCAAAACCCACCTGGTACCCCCCAAGCTCATTCAGGGACCTCCCAATGCCCTCGGGGACCTTCAAAACTGTCTGAGACCCACTAAACCCCCTAGAGACCCCAAAACTGCCTAAAAGGTCCCCGCAAAGCCCCCCAGGACTCCCAAACCTCCTCACAGACCCTCAAAGTCCACCTGGGACACCTCAAATCTTCTCATAAACCAAAACTTCTTTAGAGACACCCAAACCCTTTCAGGGACCTCCAACCTCCCCCCTGAGTCCCCTCAGGACAGCAAACCCCCTCAGGGACCCCTCACAACGACCCCGGGAATCCCCGAACCCCCCCGCTAAACCCTCCCGAGCCCTCCAGCCTTTCCACCCACAGCCGCGCTCCCCGCAGCCCCCGAGGGGATCCCCAGACCCCGCTCTCGCCGCCCCCCCGCCAACTCACCCAGCGAAGTGCAGCGGCCGCAGGCGAGTCCTGCTCACTCCGGACCACGAGGCCAAAATGGCGCTCGCTCCGCGCGCCCTCCGCCTTTACAGACCCGCCCCGCAGCCAATCAGCGCGCGGCCACGGCCCCTGCCCGCCCTTCGCCACGCCCCCACCTGCGTGGTGCATTGTGGGAGTTGTATTCCCTGCGGTGGGGGAGGATCGGACTTGTTGGGTTTTAGTTTTTCTGTCTTCTTTTATTTTCTCTTTTTTATTTCTTTCTTTTCTTTCTTTTTTCCTTCTTCTTTGCTTTTTCTCTTTTTTTATTTCTCGTTCTTCTTTTTTTCTTTGTTCTGTTTTTTTCAATTTTTTTCCTGCTTTTTCTTTCTTGTTTTCTCTTTTTTCTCCTTTTTCTTTTTTTTCTTCCTTTTCTTTGTTTTTATTTTTCTTTTTCCTTTTTTTTTCCTTTTTCCTTGTTTTTTATACATTATTTTCTATCAGTTGTACTTTCAATCAGTTGTACTTTCAAGGAAAATGGAAACACATATCAAAACAATCTCTAGGTACATATCTTACAAGAACAGATAATCCGCCATTGTTCCAGGTTTGTGAGGATTCCCAAGATCACAAACACTGAGACACCAAGGGTGGAAGCCAAGCAACTTTATCCTGTCCCTTGCCACAGCCTTCAATCCACACCCAGCCCTGGATTTCTGCAAAGCCCCTGGGCAGGAGCAGGAGATGGAGCTGGTGCTCGGCGGGAGGGGCAGCAACAACAAACCTGTGTCTTTGGCACAGGGGAAGGAATTTAGTGCTTGAGGGGTTACATTCCACAGGCTCCCCTGGGGATCAGCTTATGCTCGGGCAGTGAGAACAGCAAGAACATTCCTAATAAAAATGGCAGAGGGAAGGGAGCGGAGGGGGAGCAGGGGCAGGAAAAGGAAGCAGAGCGATGGAAGATGGGCTGGGGCGGTCGGGGCTGGGGGAAGGCAGGCTGGACAATGCCTTGTTTGGTCCAGCAGCTGGACCAGCTCCAGGGCAGATGTCGGGGGGGCCTCTGCCACAGGGACATGGACAAACAGACGCTACAAAAGCTCTCAGAGGGGTTGGGGGCTCTGGGCGGGGCTGCGCTCTCGCCTCAAGCCAGGATATCCCAGGGCAGTGGAACAGCAATTCCTGTCAGCTCCCAGCAAAGATTATTGGGGTTTGCACTGGGCAAATATTGACGCTCCAGCTTCTTCTTCTCTTTTTAGAACTTTGAGCTTGCAGTCGGGTAGAAGGGCTGGTGGGGGAGTGGGAAGAGACCCATTTTGAGGGACACATCTCATCCCTCAGTTAGATGGAGCTAAACCCCTGATCTTGCTTAGGAATAGCTGCTGATGCTCAGTTGTCTTCTTTCCCTTCTGCTTTAGTGGGATATTACATTTCCCTGCAGTATTGGTGATAGAATGGTATGTCAGCTGGAATGGTTTGGTTCTCACAGAAAGCATGAACGCATTTTAAGGAAGGTATTTTTACATAGGTGAGGCCTCAAAAAAACCCATAACCCCAAAAGTAATATAAGTGCATAATAAAGTGAACTTTGGGGTTTTCTTTTTAATTCTTGGGTAGAAAAGCCATCCCAGTTAGGGAGAGCCATTTATTGCATTGCTGAAAAAAAAACCCAATAAACAAACAAACAAAGAAATCTGAATTTGTTCTCTTTCAGATTTGTTTTTGATCATAAGAATCCTTCTCGTGAAAAGGGCTAATTTACTCTTTCTAGAGGAATATTTTAAGTGTGATTATCACAATATCACAGCTGCTGAAAAGGTCTAAAATAGGACATTGACCTTGAACATGTTCCTGTGTTTAGGATGTGGTGCTTAACATTCAAGAAACAATAGAACTGCAGCTCATTTATTAAGGTATCATCTCAAAATGTTCACTCTTGCTCTGTAAAGACATGCCACAAGGATTGTAGAAAGCTTGCAGTATCCCAGGAAGTACATGTGGTATTTTATCAGTCTAAATATGCATAAGATTTTCAAGATTTCTGCTGACAATACTCCATAACTAAAGTAAATTTTCCCTTTGGTGCTGCACTAGTTTATGATTTAATTGTTACTGACATTCCACCAGTCACATTATTAGCTTCACCAAAGGAAAGGGAAATAATCCTGTATTAATTAAACAGAGCAACTGAATTCCCTCACTCATCTTATCCTTGGCTGTCTGAGACAGTGATGCATTTAAATTTCCTTACAGAAACTTCCACAAAAAAAGAGCCTGGGGTGATAGTGAGAGATCCAGATTGAAGGGTGTACCTGAATTATCTTTAGGGAGGAGACCTTTTTTGGTGGGTGACAGGCAATGTTCCTGTGGCTCCCTTTTTCTGTCTGTTTTTTTTTCTGTTTCTTTTTGTCAGAGGCTTTGGAAAAGGTGTTTTGTCAAGAGAATAATATTCATTTATAGCAATGTGAAGGGTTTCTATCCTGTACCAGTGAAAACAGTCATCTAAATACCCATACCCATGCCCTTGAAAATAAAACAAGGAGAAAACATGGAGTATTTGTTTGAGACCAGATAAACTGAAGGTAGTTCAGTAACATGGAAAGGCAATTGCTGTTATTTCACAGAGACATTTCTTTGTCTGCTGGAACTGAGGGGAGCAGCAAAAGCTAAAAGCCTTGCTCTGTGTCTTTGTGAACACACTGTGGGTAAGTTCAAAGGAGCATTCAGAGATTGTGTTGTGTGAGCCTTTTTCCCTCAGATCAAAACAAGGAGTAATTAATGCTAAATCCAGCAGGTGGCTTTCAAGGAATAACTTGGTCCAGTTTGTCCAACTGTGTACAAACAGGTGAGGAAAATCTGGAACTTTAGAAGGGTTAGTTTTTTACCTCATTATCAGGATATCCAGGGGTGCACCAAGTGCCTTCCAGTGAGGAGCACAAGAGACCAGGAGACAGTGACAATATTGTTCTAATGTTAATGTCACTGGAGCACAGAGTGAGATCACTTCTGAGTTATGTTTCTTTAATCAGTGATTGGGAATAAAGAGAAAATCATATATTTGATGACACTTTAAGATTTATTTCACACTCTTAACACTAAGGTATTTTCCATCTGGACTTGGAATAAGGTTCCACGGTGTATTGCACATTTCTATCTCAAGTTAACAGTCTGCTTCTTCCCAAAGAAATTCTCAGCAGCTAACACCCTTTCATCATCTGGCTCTTTCCCTGATGGCTTGAGCTTGTTGCTCCTTTGGGTAAATACCCATTTGACACAATGCACTGGGCAGCTTCTGCCAAGTGCCACTGAATCTCACTTCTTCCCTTGCCTTGAGGTAGCTGTGCTTTAAGAATCTGGCTGTTCAGATGCCCTGAAATGCCTCTAGTATTTCAGTGTGAAGAAGCTTCAAGATGTGCTGTTTGGCACACATGACAAATGACCTGCCCAGAGAGCCATGGAAATGTAGGTGCTGCTCAGTAATGCCCCTGGACTGGGACAGGCACTGCTGAGGATGTTTTCCTTCCCCTCTCTGATTCCATTCCCACTGTTTTGTACAGACTCCTTGGGGTCAGATTTTGCACTGTAGAGTTTGAGAAGTTAGTGCAGATGTGTGTTTGCAGGCATGTTCTTCTTCTGTATTCCCTGATCAAATTCAGGAAACTGATACCTGGCTTGAGCTTTGTTTCTTCTCCATAGTACTATTTTTATTTATTTCTCCAGAACAGCTTGAGAAAATGAAGGCACTCTTAGCCCCAGTTTACTTGCTGCTGTAATCTCTTCACCTTTTTTCTTTTCCCCTTCCCCAAACTGATGGGTAACTGTGAAACCCAAGGTCAGGAATGTGGTTGGAATTCCAGGCCCCAGTCTGGGGGAGGTGACACTTTCAGTCCCCAGGGGAAGAAGCCACTGCTTTGTTTATCAACAGGCAAAGGACAGCCCAGGATTTCTGGCTCTCCAAGCAGCAGCACTGGCAGGGAAGAGCTGCTGGCTTGGATGGAAGATGGTTGAGAGAAAAGTAGTGATGGCTCACAGGGGGAGAGGAAAAACGTGTTATTTGGGGGTGTAAAGTGGGGAGGGATGACAAGCTAACAAGGTAGTGGAAGGCATGTGAACAGGAAAAGGAGGGCTTAGAGGAGACAGATCAGGACAGAAGGAGAGACCCTCATGTTTCAGCCCCTGAATATCAAATCTTAGGAGAGAATGAAGGAAAGTAGAAACGAAGCTCACCTGTCCTTTGGTGAGTTTCCAAATGGATCAGCTGTCATATTTTAAGGAGGGTGTATTCCAGGGAACTTAACACAGAAAAGTGACCCCATCAGATGACACATGTATAGGGATTCCTTATGGGTGATTTTTATATGAGAGAACACATACACATGCAAAGATTTGAAAGCATTTTGGAATAAAAACTATTGAAAAAGAGCCATTTTGGGTATAAATCTATAAAAAGACACTTGGAGAGATACTCAGTACAAACAATATATTTGCATTTTCATGTTTTTCTCATGTGCACATGTAAATCAGTTTGTAGGACCTGTATTTTGAGTTCATATAGTCATACAGAGAACTATACATAAAGACATCATATTGAAGTTCTGATTTGATCCCAAAATCTATGTTTATCAAATTGTTACTTAAAGATGTTCTAATACAGTACCGTGCATTAGTACCTCTCATTTTAAAATGTGTTAAAAACAGATTTTTTTTTTTTGTCCCTGATGTTTCTACAGAGTACTTATATTTTACTCGTCATTTCAGAGCTCTTTAATCCAGTGCTCACCAGCCAATCTACATCTTGATGACAGAGTTCCCATTGAACAATATAGACAGCATAATGCTACTGGTAATTAAGCTTTTACTGCCTGCTTTTCTACAGTGGTCTGAGCTGTAGTTTTGCTGTGGTGGTTCCAATTCCTAAACTTAACTGTATTTATACCATGTTTGTAGGAAGCAGGCCCACTCTTCACATCAGGTTAAATACATAACACTGGAATCTCTCTGCTGTTAACAGACACAAACATGTCTATTGAACCTGTATGTTTTGGAATTTGGTTCTGTTGCTGTATTTACTTGGTAAAATGCTGTGGAACAGATCTGGAGAGGGCATTTGTGTTTCCATTTGTGAATGGTATTACTGCATTTTGAGGGTGTGCACTGATTTGTTTTGATCTAAAAGACTGCCATGTGCATCATGTCAGGGCTCCAGTCACCAAAGATTTTGTAAGAGTTGAGCTGTACTCTAAGAAATTATTGTCTTTCCAGTGTTGGTCCTTTTTTCTTTTTTTCTGGCCAGAAAAAGCCTGCACCTGTTTTTGCTGGTAGGGGCAGAAACACTTTGAACCTGGAAAATAAGTATGGTAGTTTAGTTGTAATTTTAAGTAAAGGTAGTAGCTTTTGAGAGAAAAAATGCATTCTTAATTCATTACTGATTCTTTCAACATGGAATTCTGTGAGTATGTTTCAGTGCAAACAGTGTCTCTAAATTTGAGTATGGTCATTGTGTTGCAACAAGTTTAATCAGGGACCTTTCATATGACAGAGAAGAAAATCTCTGAGCTGGCTCTAAATGAGGCAGGCTGAGTTAGTTCACTCTAATCCCTGCACACTTACAGAGGAAATGGATCAGTTCTGGAGCTTTTATTTCTCTTTCTCATATCTAAATACACACATCTAAACATTCAAATGTTCACACATGGTGTATATATAATATATATATATATGTTAGGATGCAGCTCTAATCTGTACAGGAACACACAGAGCTGTATTCACTCCCAGTTTCACCCAGGATGTTAAGGAATGGATTTGAGTGCTCGTTTTCTTAGGAATGTCTGGGGTTTTTTTCCTAGCTAAGTAGAAAAGGAGGCTTTAAATTTTTAAATAGTTAATTATATGGTTTTTATGGGTTTATATATCACATTATATATACACATATTCATATACGTGTGTATACACTGTCCTGTGTCCCTTCTGTGTTCCCTGCTATGGAGTGACTATATTTTTGTTCTAAGCTAATTCACTGCTGCTGTTTTGGGTACAACTAATGTCAAGCAGCAAACCTGTAACATGCCAGAAACAGGCTACAGTGGGTTGAAGACACAGCTTATGTTTGATGGTGTGTAAATACAGAGAGTTAGTTGGGTTTATCTGATAGCCTGGCAGAAGGAGAGAGGAGCAGGACAAACTGTTTTCAGTAACTGTGCTGTTCAGACACCTGATAAGATGGAGAGTGCTTTGGAACTACTGATGTGCTTTGAATAAGAAAAGAATAATCAGGTCCATTGGCACTGGCTTATCAGGAAGGAAGTGAAATGCCAGCACTTTTACATGAGCAAAAGGAAATGTTTTAGACACTTTGGGTCATTTTTCCATTGACATTAAATAGCAGGGTGCTTTTGAGTGTGCTGTAAGGAGTGGAAGGATTTATTACCTTGACAGAATTACAGGTGAATTTGTTCAGAGAGGAGTCCTCAGCAACAAGAACAGCTCTTTGGACAAGTGGCCCCATCTATTCATGCTTTTGGTAGAGATTCAGGAATTCTCTCCTTTCTTTCTCCCTGAAGTGCAGTGGCTCACTTACAATGTGCAGTTTTTCAGAGTATAACACACTTGTGCATTTTGTAATATCCTGGCAGCATGTTTGATATTGGGTGTGTAACAGGCTGTTCATAAAATAATGCTGGATCATTGACTGGTGTGTCCTCTGCCTTCAGTCCCTGGGTATTTTCATGTTCCAAAAAGAATATATCTCAGCCTGTGCTGGGAAGGGAAGGTGGGATTCACCATTAACTTACCCCAGCAGGCAGGAAACATGCTCAGATGCACTATTATCTTCTCAAAGTTTACTGATTCTTATTTTTGTACCTCTTCAAAATTTATTTCTAGGTTCTTTCACATGCTTACAATTAATTTGGGGATATTCAAATTCGATGAATGATAGTGCATGAACATATTTGATTGATTTTGGATTCTAATTGATTCCTGTCAATGAGATCCCTGTGACACTCTGAAATCAATGATATGTGATTCAACCAAGGCACCACTGTTCTGTACATTAGGTAGCAGTTGGGAATTTAGGAACTAAATGTTCACAAGCTATAAGTGGAGAAAATGTTTAGATTTAAATGGCTCTTTGTTTGGCATTTATTCACCAAATATGTTTCTTGGGAAAGTTAGTTTTCCAAAGGGCAGGCTTTCAGTCAAAGAAAGGTCACTGATTTAAGGTTTAATAAATTTTAGCTAAAAACAACAGGCTCCATTTGGATGTAAAATAATTTAAGTATTTCCTGCAGGCAACCTTCATGCTTTAGAGCTGTTGCTCAAAGGTTTCATTCTTCTATGAAGGTGTCAACTGTAAATATAAAAATGCCTCCCTGAAAATGTAATGGTTCAAAGATTCTAACTGAAATAAAAATTCCTGCCTGGGGAAAGCACTATAATCAAAAGAAAGTGGTCTTAACTTTATTTTTCCTGTGGAGGCCGCACCTGAAAAGAGTGCTTCAAGGCAGCAGGGTTGGTAGGGAATGCCAGTTTTTATTTATTTATTTATCTACTCTCCCCCACAAATGATGATAGTCCAGCTTTGGAATCAGCAACACACTTCAGCCACTAATACAAGGCAATATGTGAGCTGCTGCTGCCGCTTCCAAAATGCAGTATCCTGGCATTTCAGTCAGCTTTATAATCTGGCAAAAACCCACTTGGCAATCTTAAAATCTAGTTCTGAAGCACTTTTATTTCTGAAAGCTTTTGATGTCTCTTTATATCTTTTTAGCATATATTAAATTTCTTGGGAGCAGTGGCCAGGATGCACACTTGATGGATGACTGGGGTGGGGAGTCTCCCCCCACCTCCAGCTTTTTTTTCCCTCCCCTTTAATTTTAAAAAGAGGTGTGATAATTGTGCATTAGGCAACGCTGGAACATGAATCCTGCAGATGCAGCTGTTTGACACCATTAATGTGGGGGGTTTGTACCATTGTTAGGTAAGTTAGCAGAGATTTTCCAAGCTGAGAAGGACAGCCTGCTGCCAAGCTCAGGCATCTGTCTTAAGAAGTCTTTTGCTTCGAGGATGCCCTGAGGAAAATGATGACTGGATGCTCTTCAGAAGGCACAAAGGGCCTGTTTTCTCTTCCATAGCATTCACAATGGGACTCCTTGTTCCAGCCTGCCTGCTCAGGTTTTTGTGGTGCTGGGTCAGGGTTTTCATGTGGTTTTTCTCCTGGGATAAAGTTGTGTCCAGTGAATATTGATTATTCATCCCATGTCTGGTTCACTGTCTACATCTTGAATTTGACCCAGAGACTGTGTAAATGAGGAATGCATTGAAACAAAGTCAAGGATCCTTCAGTGACTTGTTTTTGTGAGTTCAATCTTCTGAGACCTCTGATGAGTCTGGCAGGGCATTGCCTGTGTGCAGAGGGGCAGGGAAAGAGAGTCCCAGCACAGCAGCAGTGCCAGGGAGCAGCAGCATTTGGCCTGTTGAGAGCTGCTCTTTTTCTCCTGCCCCCCTCCCCTTCTGGGCCTGGGCTGAGGCCTCAGTGCTCTGGGCCTTGGTCCCTGGGCTGGGCTGGGTCAGTCCTGTGGCCATGGCCCTGCTGGCATGAGCTGGGCTCCACTGCACTCTTTCCACCACACAAGGGGCTCCATTTGCTCCGGGCACAGCCTGAAGCCTCAGCTCTTCTTCTCCAGGGCTCTCAAGAAGAAGGCCAAGGAGCAGACTCTCCAGAGGGTCCTTGCCTTGCTGGTTTCTCCCTGGAGTCCGTGTGCTGCCCTCAGGGTGCCACTGTGGGGGCTGAGGGGCTGAGGCTGCTCCAGCTGGTGCTGGTGGTGGCCAGTGCCCCTGGAGATGGCAAATGGGGCCTGAGGAGCCCGGGGCCGATTCTCTGCTGCTGTGCTGGGGAGCGGGGCTGGCCCTGGGGCTGCAGGAGCTGCCTGAGCTGATGATGTGCTGAGCATTGCAGCCCCAGAGGGCCTGTCCCTGAGCTCCATGGCCTCCATGTCCTGCTGCAGGGCCAGCCCTGAGTGTGCTGCTCTGCTGGGCTGGGGCAGGGGCAGGGAGATGGGGGGACCAGGGAGGGGCTGGACTGGGCAGTGCCAGGGAGGGGAAAACCCCAGTGTTGAGCTGAAGGGTGTGAGTGGGCAGGGTGGGGGCTCTGCCCCACCTAGGGCACCTCTGGAGTCAGCATTTCCTTTGGCAGCACAACTTATCTCAGACGAGATAGTTTTCCAGAGTTGGCTTTTCCCCCTCTTTCCCAAGGTTTTCTCTTTTGTTTTCTCATCCCCTGAGGGGAAAAGGGGGAAGGGAAGCACATGTTGATCCCTGCTTTTATCTGTATACAAAAGGGAGCTGGGGTGGGGAGGGAGGGGGGAGACAAAGCGATTTCTCTCTCTATTCTCTCTCTTTTATCCCATTCCCGCCTCCCTCGCCACACCCCGGGCGACTGTTTCACCGCCGCCCCTCCTCGCCCGTCCCGCGGGGCAGCTCTTTGAGCTCCGGGGCGGCGGAGACTCCCCCGGCGCGGCCCTTTGGTTTTCCTTGGTTTATTCTCCGGAGCTGATTCCGTTCCGAGCTCGCCCCCCCTCTCTGGCGACCCCCGCCAGGGCCCGTCCCGGGGCGGCTCCTTCAGTGCCACGGGCGGCGGGGACCCCTCGGGGCGGCTCCCCCAGGGCCCCGCCCGCCGCCGCCGCTCCCCGGGGCCCTCCCCGCTTCCTGCCGGGATCGGACACCGCCGGCGGCCCCGGCCCTGCCGGGCTCCCTCAGCCTCAGCAATTGCTGCCAAGGAGGGGCCGGGGGCTTCCTCTTGGCCTTCGTCTCCCTGGCGCTGGGGCTCGGCTTCTACCTGCGCCAGAAGGTGAGGGGGGTCCCAGGGGGTCGTGTGTCCCCCCAGAGCGTCTGTGCCCCCCCGGGGACCCCCCACCCCGGTGTCACCCCCTTTTCTCTCCCCACAGAGCTCCTGAGCCGGCGGCGGCCGCAGCCCCTCCCCGGGGCCTCGGGCCCAGCCTGGACCCCTCCTGTCCCCGTGAGGATTTTGGGGGGGTCGTGTGTCCCCCCCTCCCCTGCTGTCACTCTGCCTGTGCCCGGCTGCTCCCAGTGATCCCAGTAAAGCTTCCCAGTTCTCCCTAGTCCCGGTTATTGGGGGGCAGTGGGGGGGGGACCCCGAGAGGTGGAGCCGAGTTCGGGGGGGGCAGAACTGGCCCCAGGATGGATCGGGAATGGGGACCCCCCTGTGATTTCCCCTCTCAATAGGCACCCAGCACACCCCAAAATGCTCCAGGATACCCTGAAAGCTTCCCCAGAGCTCCCTAAGGACCCCCAAACACACTCAAAGCCCACCCAGGACCCAACCCAGCCTTTTTTCTGGGGAGACTTCTCTGGGCACTGGTGGTGCTGGGAGCCCCCCCTGGCTGCAGGTGGGGAGCTCTCGGGTGAACAGGGGTTGAGAAGAGGGAGGTCACTGGGAAAAGCAGGGGTCAGAGGGGATAAAGGGGTGGTGGGATCTGAAACTGAGCATGAGAGGGCGGGGGACTGGAGAAATGATATGGAATTGGTGAGAGAGGGGGAAAAAAGTAGGGGTTAGGACCCCTAAACTGATCGGGGGGGGGGCTGGGGATGAGGAACAGGGAGAAGGGTGGAAAAGGGGGGGGGACTGGTGGGTCTGACAGTCCCATGGGGGTCTTTGGGCAAAGAGGAGCTGGCAAAGGGGGCTAGTCCCCCTGAGCTCCCAACTTCCTGTGGGGTGCTGGGGGCTGCTGGATCCAATCTCAGCCTTGCTTTATGTCAGCAGTTTCAGTTTACAGGAATTACAGAGTTGTGACTCAACAACTTTTGTTTCCCAAGTTTTAATGATGGAAAATCAGATCTATTGATATAAATGAATTGTTTAGGGTTCCAAATGATCAGACAAAAGATCTTCATCAGAATTATTAACTGCACAATATACATACTGAAACTACCAGGAGTACAGGATAAGATACGACAGTGCTCTACACTAAAGCAATTGTGAAAGCAATTCTACTCAAGTTAGGACAAAAGCAATAATTCTTAATTAGAGATGAATGGAACTCCCCCAGAACAATGCTTGGGGGGAGATCTCTGCTCCCAATCTCGAAGAGGGACACTTGTAGGGCCCTCTTGTATGGCCTCTCCCCGCTGTGGATGCGCCGGTGGTGGAGTTCCGGTTGAATCCCTTCCCACAGTAGGTGCAGTGGAAGGCCCACTCCCCTGTGTGTGTCGGCTTGTGCTTCAGGAGATCGTAGCTGGTCTGAAACCCCTTGCCACATTCCCCACACTTGTAGGGCCGTTCCCCAGTGTGGATGTGCTGGTGTCTAAGCAGGTTGAAGCTGTCCCTGAAGCTCTTCCCACATTCCCTACACGTGTAGGGACGTTCCCCAGTGTGGATGTGCTGGTGTCTGAGCAGGTTGAAGCTGTCCCTAAAGCTCTTCCCACATTCCAAGCATTTGAATGGCTTCTCCCTGCTGGAAGGCTGCTCAGGGACCACCAGGTCAGAGCTCCCCCTCAACCTCCGGCCGCCTTCCCGGCACAGGCTGGCTCTTTCCTCCTCAGAGCACCCTGGGATGGCTTTGGAGCCCCTCCTGCGGGGGGATCTCCGGCCCTTTTCCTCCCCGCTGCCTTCCTGCGCCGGGGAGCCCTTCAAAACGGCCTCTCCCACCAGGGTCTCACGGGGGGATTTGTCCTCCGGGCTCTCCGTCCTCACCTCGGGGCCTGGGGCAGGAAGCAAGAAGGACAGGCAGGGGATTTGCCTCCGGCCCACAGGGAAGGCCAAGGACATCCCCCCAACTCCGGCCCCGGCAGGACGGCGGCGCCAGCGGGGTTGTCCTGCAGCCGGGGCCATGCTCGGCTGACAGAGCCAGCACAACACCCGCCCAAAGGGACACTGACTTCCTCCTCACCTGCCTGGGGGGACCAAGGCATCTTCCTCTTCCTCGCAGCCTCCTCCTCCACCCGCCCAAGCTTTGGGAAGGACAAATCCTGATGGGGGGAAAACAAGGGCTGAGCGCGTTGGCTTGGGGGTTCCTCCTGCCCAAGTCCATCTCTAGAACTCACCAGGCATCCTGTGACCATAAAAACCTCCAAAACACCAAGATTCAGCCCAGAAAAACCCAAACCACCGAGATTCACACAAAAATCCCTCACAAATTGCAAGAAGACCCTTAGTCCCTCAAACTGTAAAAAGTTGAAATTCAGATAAAAAATACTCCAAAATATGAAGATTAGCCAAAAAAATCTCTCCCAAAAGTTCCCCCTCTCTGGTCTCTCCCCTCTGCGGTTCGGAGGGTCTCCCCTGTCTGGGATGCTGGGGGTCCCACTTAGAAATGCTGAGAGTGTTGGGGGTCCTAAGGGTTCCTTCTCCTCTGTCTCTCGCCTTCGGGGTGCTGCGTTCCCAGACATTCCCCCTCTCCAGGTTCTGCACTTCGTTATGCCGGGGATCCCAGGGGTCCCCACTGTCCAGACTTCCCCTTCTCCATCCCCCTTTCAGGCTCCCAGGGCTCCTCCCTCTCCGTGCTCCCCCCTCCAGGCTGCCGGGGGTCCCCCATCTCTGCCATCTCCCCGCTCCGCCCTCCACACTCGGCAGCTCCCGAGCTCCACACCCACCCCCGGCACTCCCGGGGGGCCCCAAACCCGCTGTGTCCCCCCCGTCAGCACCGGGCTGACAATGGAGCCGGCGGGGCCTGACCCAGCAACACCAACCCCCACCGTGGGGGGGGACCCACATCCCCCCGCCCACCGCCGGGGCTCTGCCACCAATCCAGCCTGGCACCCCCAAAAAACACCTCCTGCCCACCCCGAAGAGGCCCCAAGGGCACAGCCCTGCACAAGGGTCGGCTGTGCCCAAGGCAACCAAACAGCTCCAAAGCGTTGGCTGGGGGGATGTGAGGGCTGGGCCTGCTCAGCACAGCCCCGGCCTCGTGCCCAGCGCCTCTTTCCTGACCCACACAAGACCTTCCCGCCCCCCCAGGGCTCCCCTGCTGCTGCCTCTGCTCCTGGCCCTGCCTTTGCTGCTCCCTTGGCTGGGGCAGCGGCTGCAGGGGGGGATGGCAGCAGCTTCAGCTCCACGGCACTTCCTGGGGGGAGCTCAGCCCGGGGGGACGGGCAGGGACCTGATGGGGATGGACAGGGGCCCAGCAGGGACAGACAGGGCCTGCAGGGGAAGGCACAGGGACAACCTGGCCCCCCACACTGCCAGGGCTGTCTCTGCTCCTCCTTGCAGGCTCCGTGGCCAGGCACAGTTTGTGTTCCTGGGTGCCCACCATCTCAGCACTTGGAGACGCTCAAATCAGCGCCCGCAGCTCTGCAGCAAAGCCCCAGCTCACCTGGCACACAGGGGATGGACACAGCACCTTCTCAGAGATGGGCATTCACAGCTTCAGGTCTTTCCCACCACAGGGCTCTCCTTCCTCAGCAGCACCTCTGCCTTGCACTTATTCTCAGCCTCACCTCAGGGACAGCTCTGGGCTCACCTCCGCGCCACTTCTCAGCCTCACCTCAGGGCCTGGGCTCAAGGACAGGAACCTGCAGGGA
Source organism: Pipra filicauda (assembly GCF_003945595.2). Taxonomy (NCBI): domain Eukaryota; kingdom Metazoa; phylum Chordata; class Aves; order Passeriformes; family Pipridae; genus Pipra; species Pipra filicauda. The sequence continues at coordinate 100,067 of NW_024104860.1, read as the reverse complement.
GGGGACATCAGGTGCAAGCTGAGGGCTGCCTGCTTGCACTGGCCTCTGGGCTTCTTTCTCCTTCTACAACCAGCCCACAACTCAGCCTGCTTTTCTAACACCACACATTTACAGACTAACCTTGGAGATAGATATGGACAGACATCTCTATCACCCTGGGGATAGAGCCTCAAGCATGTGCTGCCACAGGAATGGCAATCACAGAATCACAGAATCAGCCACGTTGGAAAAGACCTCTGAGATCATCAAGTCCAACCCTGGATCCAACCCCGCTGTGCTTCCCAGACCATGGCACTGAGGCCACATCCACTCTCACCTTCAACACCTCCAGGGACGCTGACTCCACCCCCTCCCTGCCCAGCCCATTCCAAGGCCTGATGACTCTCTTCCAAAAAAATTGCTTCCTAATATCCAACCTAAACCTCCCCTGGCACAGCTCAAGACCCAGCCCTCTTGTCCTACTGCTGCTTCCTGGCACAACAGCCCCACCCCCACCTGGCTCCAACCTCCTGGCAGGGACTTGCAGACAGTCAGGAGGTCTCCCCTGAGCCTCCTCTTCTCCAGCCTCAACACCCCCAGCTCCCTCAGCCTCTCCTCACACCACTTGGGCTCCACTCCCTTCCCCAGCCTCGCTGCTCTTCTCTGGATCCTCTGACCCCAAAAATGCTCCCCCTCCCATAGAAAGGCCAAGGGCATCTGGGGACAGTTGGGGGGCTTTGTGGGGCACTGGATAATTACTGGGGGATACTGGGACACACTGGGGGGAACCAGAGAGCATTGGGAGGACTGGGGGGTTACTGAGGGACCTGAGGGACACTGGGAGGGCACTGGGAGGGCCTGGGGGGGAACTAGGGCACACTGGGGGGCACTGGCATTGAACTGGGGAGTTACTGGGGGATACCCGGACAACGGGGGGGCACTGGCAGGTTACTGGGCCATACTGGGGGTTATTGGGTGCTCACTGCAGGATCACTGGGCCATACTGGGGGGCAGTGGGAGGTCACTGGGACACACTGGTTGGTCACTGAGGGGGTTACTGGGCCATACTGAGGGTAACTGGGAGGTCACTGGGATATACTGGGGGCAGTGGGATCCCCTTACCCAGATGTGGTACATCTCCCCCCCTGGATTTTAGAGGGCATCCCTAGGCCCCCTCCCCTGGGGGCTGGGGGACCCCTTGAACCCCACTGCTGGGCTTTAGGGGACCCCCTAAAATCCCCTCAAAACCCCTGAAATCCCCCCCTCGACCCATCGAAACCTCCTCAAAGGCCCCTCATCCCTCCCCAGCACCCTCTAAACCCTCTCAGTGACCCACAAAACCCACCTGAGACTCCCCAAGCCCATTCAGGGACCCCCAATCCCCCCCACGGGCCCTCCAAACCATCTGGGACACCTTAAACCCCCTAGAGACCCCAAAACTGCCTCGAAGGTCCCCGCAAAGCCTCCCAGGAACCCCAAACCTCCCCAGAGAGCCCCAAAGCCCACCTGGGACACCCCAAATCTTCTCAGAAAACAAAACCCGCATCAGAGCCCCCCAAAACCTTTCAGGGACCTTCAACCTCCCCCCTGAGTCCCTTCAGGGACCCCTCAAAACGTCCCCGGGAACCCCCGAACCCCCCCGCTAAACCCTCCCGAGCCCTCCAGCCTTTCCACCCACACCCGCGCTCCCCGCAGCCCCCGAGGGGATCCCCAGACCCCGCTCTCGCCGCCCCCCCGCCAACTCACCCAGCGAAGCGCAGCGGCCGCAGGCGAGTCCTGCTCACTCCCGACCACGAGGCCAAAATGGCGCTCGCTCCGCGCGCCCTCCGCCTTTACAGACCCGCCCCGCAGCCAATCAGCGCGCGGCCACGGCCCCTGCCCGCCCTTCGCCACGCCCCCACCTGCGCGGTGCATTGTGGGAGTTGTATTCCCTGCGGCGGGGGAGGACCGGACTTGTTGGGTTTTGGTTTTTCTGTCTTCTTTTATTTTCTCTTTTTTCTTTCTTTCTTTTCTTTCTTTTTTTTCTTTCTTCTTTCCTTTTTCTCTTTTTTTTTCTTCCTCGTTCTTCTTTTTTTCTTTGTTCTTTTTTTTTCAATTTTTTTCCTGTTTTTTCTTTCTTGTTTTCTCTTTTTTTCTCCTTTTTCTTTTTTTCCTTTCTTTTCTTTGTTTTTCTTTTTCTTTTTTTTTTCCTTTTTCCTTGTTTTTTATACATTTTTTTCTCTCAGTTGTACTTTCAATCAGTTGTACATTCAAGGAAAATGTAAACACATATCAAAACAATCTCTAGGTACATAGCTTACAACAACAGATAATCTGCCAGTGTTCCAGGTTCCTGAGAATTTCCCAGATCACAAACACTGAGACACCAAGGGTGGAAGCCAAGCCACTTTATCCTGTCCCTTGCCACAGCCTTCAATCCACACCCAGCCCTGGATTTCTGCAAAGCCCCTGGGCAGGAGCAGGAGATGGAGCTGGTGCTCGGCGGGAGGGGCAGCAACAACAAACCTGTGTCTTTGGCACAGGGGAAGGAATTTAGTGCTTGAGGGGTTACATTCCACAGGCTCCCCTGGGGATCAGCTCATGCTCGGGCAGTGAGAACAGCAAGAACATTCCTAATAAAAATGGCAGAGGGAAGGGAGCGGAGGGGGAGCAGGGGCAGGAAAAGGAAGCAGAGCGATGGAAGATGGGCTGGGGCGGTCGGGGCTGGGGGAAGGCAGGCTGGACAATGCCTTGTTTGGTCCAGCAGCTGGACCAGCTCCAGGGCCGATGTCGGGGGAGCCTCTGCCACAGGGACATGGACAAACAGACGCTACAAAAGCTCTCAGAGGGGTGGGGGGCTCTGGGCGGGGCTGCGCTCTCGCCTCAAGCCAGGATATCCCAGGGCAGTGGAACAGCAATTCCTGTCAGCTCCCAGCAAAGATTATTGGGGTTTGCACTGGGCAAATATTGACGCTCCAGCTTCTTCTTCTCTTTTTAGAACTTTGAGCTTGCAGTCGGGTAGAAGGGCTGGTGGGGGAGTGGGAAGAGACCCACTGAGGGACACATCTCATCCCTCAGTTAGATGGAGCTAAACCCCTGATCTTGCTTAGGAATAGCTGCTGATGCTCAGTTGTCTTCTTTCCCTTCTGCTTTAGTGGGATATTACATTTCCCTGCAGTATTGGTGATAGAAGGGTATGTCAGCTGGAATGGTTTGGTTCTTACAGAAAGCATAAATGCATTTTAAGGAAGGTATTTTTACATAAGTGAGGCCTCAAAAAAAACCCCAAAACCCCAAAAGTAATATAAGTGCAGAATAAAGTGAACTTTGGGGTTTTCTTTTTAATTCTTGGGTAGAAAAGCCATCCCAGTTAGGGACAGCAATTTATTGCATTGCTGAAATAAAACCAACCAACAAACAAACAAAGAAATCTGACTTTGTTCTCTTTCAGATTTGCTTTTGATCATAAGAATCCTTCTAGTGAAAAGGGCTAATTTACTCTTTCTAGGGGAATATTTTAAGTGTGATTATCACAATATCACAGCTGCTGAAAAGGTCTAAAATAGGACACTGACCTTGAACCTGTTCCTGCGTTTAGGATGTGGTGCTTAACATTCAAGAAACAATAGAACTGCAGCTCATTTATTAAGGTATCATCTCAAAATGTTCACTCTTGCTCTGTAAAGACATGCCACAAGGATTGTAGAAAGCTTGCAGTATCCCAGGAAGTACATGTGATATTTTATCAGTGTAAATATGGATAAGATCTTCAAGATTTCTGCTGACAATACTCCATAACTAAAGTAAATTTTCCCTTTGGTACTGCACGAGTTTATGATTTAATTTTTACTGACATTCCACCAGTCACATTATTAGCTTCACCAAAGGAAAGGAAAATAATCCTGTATTAATTAAACAGAGCAACTGAATTCCCTCAGTCACCTTATCCTTGGCTGTCTGGGACAGTGATGCACTTCAATGTCCTTGAAAATAAAACAAGGAGAAAATATGGAGTATTTGTTTGAGACCAGATAAACTGAAGGTAGTTCAGTAACATGGAAAGGCAACTGCTGTTATTTCACAGAGACATTTCTTTGTCTGCTGGAACTGAGGGGAGCAGCAAAAGCTAAAAGCCTTGCTCTGTGTCTTTGTGAACACACTGTGGGTAAGTTCAAAGGAGCATTCAGAGATTGTGTTGTGTGAGCCTTTTTCCCTCAGATCAAAACAAGGAGTAATTAATGATAAATCCAGCAGATGGCTTTCAAGGAATAACTTGGTCCAGTTTGTCCAACTGTGTACAAACAGGTGAGGAAAATCTGGAACTTTAGAAGGGTTAGTTTTTTACCTCATTAGCAGGATATCCAGGGGTGCACCAAGTGCCTTCCAGTGAGATTTAGCATTAATTACTCCTTGTTTTGATCCTGGAGGAAAAAAGCTCACACAACACAATCTCTGTGGACCCAACAGAGAAAACATCCCCAGGGTCTTGTTAGAGCACAAACCTGGAAACAGGGATGACAGGTCAGAGAATCACAGAATCATCAAGGTTGGAAGAGACCTTCCAGATCTTCTAGTCCAACTGTCAACCCAGCACCACCAGAATCACCCCTAAACCCCATCCCAAAGTGTCACATCCAGATGCCACCTGAATGCTTCCAGAGACTGCACCACCTCCCTGGGCTACTTGTTCCAATGCCTGAGCACCCTCTCAGTGGAAAAAGGGTTTTGGAATATCTAATAGGAACCTTGCCCAACACAATTTAAGGCCGTTTCCTCTCTTCCTGTCACTAAAGGCTTTAAAGAAGAGACCAACCCCCACCCCACTAAAACCTCCTTTCAGGTCACTGCAGAGAACAATGAGGTCCCCCCTGAGCCTCCCCTTCTCCACACTCAACAAGCCCAGTTCCCTCAGCCGTCCCTCAGCAGACATGTTTTCCAGAGCCTTCCCCAGCTCCGTTCCCTTCTCTGGACATGCTCCAGCCCCTCCAGGGCCTTTTGGCACTGAGGGGCCAGAACTGGACACAGCACTCCAGGTGGGGCCTCCCCAGTGCCCAGCACAGAGGGGCAATCAGTTCTCTGCTCCTGCTGGCCACACTCTTCTCCACAAGGGCCACCATGCCCTTGGCCTTCTTGCCCCCCTGGGCACACTCTGCCTCATATCCAGCCCCTGTCAAGCAGCACCCCCAAGTCCCTTCCTGCTGAGCAGCTCTCCAGCCCCTCTGCCCCCAGCCTGGAGTGTTCCAGGGGGTTGTTGGGACCCAAGTGCAGGCCCTGACACTTGGCCTTCTTGATCCAGCCTGTCCAGATCCCTCTGCAGAGCCTTCCTGCCCTCCAGCACATCCACACTTACATCCAGCTCAGTCAGTCTCCCAAACAGGACAAAGTCTGACCACCAGCAGTCCAGGGTGTCAGTTCTGCTGCCCCCTCCTTCCTCCACCCAGAATGGAAAACTCCATCATTTTGGGGTCTCTGTGCCCATCAGCTCCGACCACCACATCCCCCACCAGTCACAGAATCATGGAATGGTTTGGGTTGGAAGGGACCTTAAAGAGCATCTCAGTCCAACCCCCTGCCATGGGCAGGGACACCTTCCACTGGACTCAGAGCTCAGAGCCCCATCCAGCCTGGTCGTGAACACTTCCAGGGATGGGGCAGCCAGAACTTCTCTGAGCAACCTGTGCCAGGATCTCACTACCATCACAGTCCAGAAATTCTTCCTAATATCCCATCTAACCCTTCCCTTTCTCAGTGTGAAGCCATTCCCCTTGTCCTGTCACTCCAGGCCCTTGTCCAAAGTCTCTCTCCATCTCTCTGGTTGGCTCCCTTCAGGCACTGGAAGGCCACAATTAGGTCACCCCAAAGCCTTCTTTTCTCCAGCCTCAACAATCCCAATTCTCTCAGCCTTTCCTCACAGCAGAGCTGCTCCATCCCTCTGATCCTCTTGCTGCTCCCCTCTGCACTCGCTCCAACAGGTCCATGTCCTTCCTGTGCTGGAGCCCAGAGCTGGAGGCAGCTCTGCAGGGGTGACAACATTACAGCCCTGTGTGTTCCAGCAAGGACACTGTGGAACCTCCTGGAGTAAAGGGGCCATTGTGACACTGTAGGGCCTTCTGGAGCCAAAGGAACCCTGGGACACTGTGGAATCTCATGGAACCAAGGGAACATTGTGACAATGTGAAAACTCATGGAATTAAGAGACCATTGTGATACTGCAAGGCCTCATGGAATCAAAGTAACCCTGGGAGACTGTGGAAACTCATGGAATCAAGGGGCCATTGTGCCATGAAGGGCCTTATGGAACTAAGGGAGCCCTGAGACATTTCAGGACCTCATAGAATCAAAGGGCCATTGTGACACTGAGGAACCTCGGGGACTCAAAAGCCACTATGACACTGCAGGGCCTCATGGAAGACAAAGGAATCCTTGTGACATTGTGGAACCTCATGGAATCAAGGGGCCATTGTGACACTGTGGAACCTCATGGAACCAAGGGGCCACTGTGATATTTGGGGCCTCCTAGAACCAAAGGGCTCCTGAGACATTTTGCAAACCCATGGAATCAAGGGTCCATTATCACACCACAGAGCCTTACAAAGCCAAATGGACCCTGACACTCTGTGGAACCTTGTGGAATCTAGTGGCCATTCCCACACTGTAAAACTTCATGGATACTATCAGGTTCCCATTATTAAGAGACACCTCTGCCCAAATTCAGCTGCAAAGGAGACCATGTGCCAAAGTCAGCAGTCCAGCTTTGATTTAACAGTAAATAGAAGGTAGAGACAGAGAAAGAAACAGAAAGAGAAGAAGGGGGTGGTGGGAAGCCAGTGAGAGAGAGACAGAGATGAAGTAAATGTATCACACCATGGAGATCCCTGAGGCTCCCGCCGGTCCTTCTTCACCCTGCTCTGCTCGGTGGAGGGTCCCCAAGTTGTGCTTCTGGGCTATCACTTTTATACAGCCCAAGCCCCGGGTATTCAGGGGGGTAGATGCTGTTCCCACAGCTTGGGCTGGCACATCTACAAGGACTTGCTTCCTTTCCCACAGCTTGCCACGGTGGGAGTTTTGCCTGGTGTGCTTCCAGTCTGCAGGTGGGAATCTTTGTCTGGATGGGTTCCCCAGACCTGCCTTACCAGCCCTGGCTTCCTGTTGGGGCTGTCTGCTCTTTCCCACACTCTGCACAGTGCAATTCTGTCCTGGGGGCTACTTCCAAAGCTTCACCTCCATTTAGGCCTTGGAATTAAAGGCCTTCCTGTTTGCCACCAGTGCTTATGTGTTGTGGTGCCTTATGGGATTTTCCTGCTTTGACAGTGTTTTGAGACAGTTCATTGTACCCTTACATGTGCACACACACACACCACTCTCACCAGTGTCTGGCCCTCCAAAGAACACAAGCCCTGATGATTTGTAGCTCCCACTCCAGTGGTTGGCACTTGGACCTCCCTCCATACCCAGAGCTCAGAGCTCCCTTGTACCAGAAACTTTAAAGAGATTGTACCTCATTCTGCCAAGACAACCCTTGGAAAAAAGTGTCCTTCTATGTTTCCTGGGATCAGAGCACTCTATTGTCATCTTCCAAAACCTTGGAGAGGTCCCAGAGATCTCCCAGGAAAGAATTTGGGGCCTCAGGCACATGACCCGTATATAGAGGCTGAGGACTCAGGGGTCAGGGGTGCAAAGATTGAGGACAGTAGAGGAGTAGCCTGAGAGGTCTGGAAGGGGGGTGTCAGAGCTGGTGGAGCTTTTCTTCCTGTCAGAAAACAGCCTAAGAAAGAACTAGTGCCACCAAGGGCAGCTGGGGTGGCCTAGACTGGTGACAAGAAGTAAGAAATTTCCCTTCAAGGTCAATATTGTGGTGCAATATGTCACAAAGAAGGAGACTGGATGAGCCCAAGGCTTTGTGTGTGCAGGAAGAGCCAGGGAGGACGCAGAGATGTCAGTGCAGGAAGGTGCCAGCCAGGTGGGGCAGCCGGGGGGATGACGACAGCCTGCAGGGAAAGGGGCAGGGCATGGACACCGTAGGACAGCCTGGGCTGGAGAGGAGACAGGGAGGGGGAGAAGCTGAAAGGCCCTGACACAGCCACCTTCTGCAGGCCTTTGGCCAGGGCTGCTGTCTGTGCCCCTGATGCCAGGAGGAGGGGAGTGCCCCTTGCAACCCTGGGGCCTCATGGCCTCCTTGTCCCTGCTCAGCAGCCTGGCAGGTGCCACCCCATGGTCCTGCCCTTGGCATTGCACATCCCACATCCCAGTGCCCCAGGAAGAGCCCTGAGGAATGAGGCAGGGACAGGATCTGCCTTCCCAGGGGCTGGGGGCTGGGGCTTGGCCAGTTGGATTTAAGAAACGAGTCAAAGTATATTCAGCATTAAAGCCACCTTTGCCTTGCTTGTCCATCCTTGTCATCACTGTCTGCAGATTTCTGCTCTAACTGGAATCTGGGGACACTTTCACAGTCATGTCCTTCAGTGGGACCCATTAACAGTACAAGAAACTTCAGTATTTCAAACTCATTTTGATTTCTTGAGAACTTGTTTGAACTTGCTCTTAGGGACTGAGTCTCATGTAAACAACATCAAATCCCCCTGAGGGTCATGAAATGCCTGGGGCTGTTGCTGTGCTGCTGAGCTGGGCCGGGCTCCTGGCACACAGGGAGCTCCTGGCAAGCAAGAAGAGCTTCAAAGAGACAGCTCTGCTGGTGAGCAGCTCCTCTGCACAGCCCAGCAGGGCTGAGGGCACTGCCTGCAGCACCCAGGGCACAAAAGCAAGGCAGAGAGAGGTTACACACAGCCTGGGCTGGGAGGGAAGTCGAGAGGAAGATCCACTGCAGGAGGAATCTTTCCAGGCTCCCTCCCGGTGAGTCAGCATGAAGGGCAATGTGTCTGCAGTTGGGGCAAAGATCTCCTAACGCTGGCACATCCCACTCCCTGCTGCACCATCCCAGGCACATCCCAGCAGGGTTCCCTTCTCCCAGGGATGGCTGCAGGGTTGTGAAGCCGGGCTGTGCCACCCAGGCTGCCCCAAGCTGTCCTGCAGAGCAGGGTCCTGCAGCCCAGGGCTGTGCCAGGGCAGGAGCTCTGCCACTGCCAGGGGCAGCTCTCAGCCGGGCTGGGGAGCTCCCTCAGGGCTGGGCAGAGGCTGGGGGTGCAAAGAGCAAAGCCTGGCAGGGAGGGCAGGTTTCTTCTGCTATCGAGTGAGAGGTTCATGGGTCAGGGCTGCTCACAGAACCAGAGCACCCCAGGATATTTTCCAGTGGATACTTCAAGGGGAAGGTCCAAGGAGGGATTTCTCTCAAGCTCTCAAGCCACATGCCTGGTGGTTTGAGTTCCAGAGGGAACTGTGAGGAGCTGCCCAGGGCTGAGAACAACTTGCTGGCACTGTTGGTGTCTGGGAGGTGGCACAGCTGGCTCAGGGTGACGCTGCCCTGAGTGCCCAGTGGGCTCTGCCCTGGCCTCTCCCAGCTGGACCCTCCCTGTGCATTTCCTTGGTTCTCAGCTTGCCCCTGGTCCTGAGGTTGTTCCCTCCTTCTCTCAGTCAGGCTCTTTAGGGAGGGGAGTTCAAACTACAGAGTCCAACACCGATCCTGGGATTCCCCTCAGGCAGATGTGTCCCTGGGAATGAGACATTCCACTTGTCCTCTACCCTGTGGGGTGTGGGCAGTGAAGTCTGTGGGCCTGGGTAAGGAGCTCTTTTCCCCTCAATCAGACCCCGTCATTAGGACACTTGGCTCTTTTCTGAGGTGTCCTTCCAAGCTGGGAGCTGCCCTGGAGAATGCAAATCATCCTCCCAGCACAGCTGTGTTCTCTGAAAGCCCCAGTGGAGAGGGGCAGAGATGCTGTGCCCATGCCAGGAGATGCTGTTGGGTTGGGGAGATGAGCCATGGGTGTCCTTGGCTCCAAGGGGGGTGCTGAGCCCTTGAGACAGGCTGAGACACTGAGGGGTGTGGGATGGATCCCTCTGCTCTCAACAGTGTCTGGTGGCTTTTCAGACCCAAATGGGAGTGTGATCAATGTCCATCTCAGGAAGAAGCAAAGCCAGGGCAGCTGGAAAAAGAGAGAGGGACAGACCAGCTGCACTAAGCCTCAGACAATCCTCCTGGCTGGGAGGACCCTCTCTGTTCTCCCCGAGTGCATCAGAAGTGCTACGGGGTTCTGACATCCAGGAACACTCCTCAGGAGAGATGAGGGAATTAGGAAAAAAAAAAACAAAACAAAACAAAAATGAAACAAACAAACCCAAACAAAACAAACCTGTGACACTGCCTTCTGCTGTCCTGGTTTTTCTCACAAACTGGGTGTGCAGATGCTGGCAAGCCTTTTTGCACTGGGAACAGTTTCACCTGACACAGCTGAACACCAGGACGGACCCCTTGTACCCACCATGCCCATGACCCCACAGGTGCAGAGCGGGGCTGACCCCTCACAGCCAGTGGGCAGAGGGTCTGCTCCTCATGGAACATGTAGTGAGCCCTGAGCAGGGCTCCAGCCCTGGAGCTGAAGGAGAGACTCCTAGAAAAGGAAAACCAATGGAGCAGCGAGAGGGGTGTTGGAAAGTGGCTTTGAATTTTCTCAGAATGTTCTGCCCTAACTTATCACTGTTCTTTCCTCCTTGAACAGTGCCCCACATCTAGAGGCAACAAATGTCCAACAGCAGCTCCCTCACCCAGTTCCTCCTCCTGGCATTCGCAGACAGGCGGGAGCTGCAGCTCCTGCACTTCTGGCTCTTCCTGGCCATCTCCCTGGCTGCCCTCCTGGCCAACGGCCTCATCCTCAGCGCCGTAGCCTGCGACCACCACCTGCACACCCCCATGGGCTTCTTCCTGCTCAACCTCTCCCTCACAGACCTGGGCTGCATCTGCACCACTGTCCCCAAAGCCATGCACAATTCCCTCTGGGGCACCACAACCATCTCCTACATGGGATGTGCTGCACAGGTCTTTTTCTTTGTCTTCTACATCTCAGCAGAGTATTTCCTCCTCACCACCATGTGCTACGACCGCTACGTTGCCATCTGCAAACCCCTGCACTACGGGACCCTCCTGGGTAGCAGAGCTTGTGCCCACATGGCAGCAGCTGCCTGGGCCACTGGCTTTCTCTATTCTCTGCTGCACACAGCCAATACATTTTCCCTGCCCCTGTGCCAGGGCAATGCCCTGGGCCAGTTCTTCTGTGAAATCCCACACATCCTCAAGCTCTCCTGCTCACACTCAGGCTACCGCAGGGAAATTTGTTTTCTTGTGTTTAGTGCATGTTTAGCATTTGGTTGTTTCATTTTCATTGTGTTCTCCTATGTGCAGATCTTCAGGGCTGTGCTGAGGATCCCCTCTCAGCAGGGACGGCACAAAGCCTTTTCTACGTGCCTCCCTCACCTGGCTGTGGTCTCCCTGTCCCTCAGCACTGGCATAGTTGAACACCTGAAGCCCCTTTTTATTTCCTCCCCATCTCTAGATCTGATTGTGTCAGTTCTGTACTCGGTGGTGCCTCCAGCACTGAACCCTCTCATCTACAGCCTGAGGAACCAGGAGCTCAAGGATGCCCTGAAGAAACTCATAACTGGGTGTTTTTCAGAAGCAATAAACTCTCCTTCTTCTGCATGTTATGGACCTCATTAAAGGCCAGTTGTGTTCTGTGCTTCATTAACACCCACCATATCTTCTCTATTTTTTGGTCCTGGTAGGGGTGTTACTTTTGTGATAATTTGTTCACACCAAAAAATCCTTATAAATGTATATATAAAGATATATATATATATATTTATATTTATAAAAACACCATTTTCAATTCAGTGTAAACCTTTCTAGCCTGGCCTAGAAGCTGTACAAATTGGGACTTGTACTCACTGTCTGCTTAAATACCAAATAAAGAACTCTGCATTGGCTTGTTTGCCTGACATCTTTCCTCTCTGACTTCTCTGCAGCTGCAGGGTCGGGGCCTCTGTGCAGAGCTGGGCCAGAAAAGAGTCCCAGCAGAGCAGCACTGCCAGGGAGCAGCAGCCCTTCTCCTGCAGGGCCTCCTCTTCCTTCCCTTCCACACTGTCCTGCAGAGCCCTGTGTTGTTGGAGGCCTCAGTGCTCTGGCAGTCGGTGCCAGTCCTGCTGCAGGACTGTCCAGGGACTGCAGGCAGGGACAGCCACGGGCACTGCTGGCACAGAGCTGACCTCTGCAGCAGCACTGCCATCCTGCAGGGGCATCTCCTCAGGCCAGGGCCTCAAAGCTTCCATCTGCTTTCCACTTTGCTCTCCAGGATGTGCCCAACACAACGCCCTGCAGAGGAAACCAGCAGTGACCAGCACAAGGGGGGGAGTGTTCAGGGTGGGGGCACCCAGCAGTGCCCTGGCACAGCCAGCGCCGCTCCCAGCACTGGCCTCTCACCCCAGGCCATTGGGCTTGTTCTTCCCTCCAAGGAGGGACAGCAAATGACCAGATCAGGAGTCCATGTTTGCACTGTATGCACAAGACATGCCCATGTGTCACGGCTTGGGGCTGGGGGGTGGAAGGCTTAGACAAAGTTGATGCAGAAGCCGTCTCGTTGAGCTACGAGGTGCAGAAAGGACCCCCTTGCTTTCTAAATTCCTTCTCAGAGAGGAGCCTGACTGTGGCTGGATCCAATCTCAGGCTCAGATTTTGGTTTAGATTGAAGGAATTCTAGAGGTGTGATTCAATCACTTTGTCCTGCAGGTTTTAATGATGGCAAATCAGAAATATTTCTATAAAAACAATGATTTATTATGACAAATGAACAAAAAATTGATCAGAAAAGTGAACAGATGAAAGACCTTAAACAGAATTATTTACTTCAAATTATAAAAGCCAAAAACCTCTAGTAGTATAGTGTAAGATAGGACAGTGGAGTCTATCAAAGTAACTCTATTAAAGCAGCTGGATCAAAGCCAGCAAAAAGAAACAATCCTGAAGCAGAGATTGAGGTAACTCATCCCACAACGAAAGGGGGTAATTCTTTTTTCTTCCACCCAACCCCTGGGCAGTGACCATGAAGAGCTGTCCCTGCTTCATGGCAGAAGCTCCACACACTTCAAGAAGTCTGTGGAAGAATCTGCCCCATGACAGTTGGACGGGGCTTTTACAGTTATCAAGGGTTTGACTGCCAGACATATTTGCAGGCCAGGGAGCAGCTTATCTGTCAAATCCTGCTTCAGAAAGCAGGATGTGTGTCTGAAGTTTCATGAAGCATTTTGGGTTTAGCATAATTCAACATTAAAAACAGCACCTTGACACCAGCAGTAACTCATCACAGAGAGTGTGCATTGTTTGCATTCTCTGACCAATTTTTAGGTATTATCAGAGCAGAGCATCCTGCCAGAAACAGCCCCTTGATTCCATGAGGTTGCAAAAACTCTCAGGGTTCCTTTGGTTCCATGAGGCCCTGCAGTGTCACAATGGAGCCTTGATTCCACGATGTTCCAAAACATCCCAGGGTTCCCTTGGCTCCAAGAGGCTCCCCAGTGTCCCACCGGCCCCTGGATTCCAGCAGGCCCTGCAGTGTCCCAATGGCCACTCGGTTCCACGAGCCACAGCGGCTGCCGCCGGCGTCTGTGCCCGGAGCCGCCGCTCCCACGGGGCTGCCGCACTCACCGCCGGGGTTGCCGCTCGCGCAGCCGCCGCTCTGCCCCGGCTGCACCGGGACCCGGCACCGCCTCGGGCCTGCGCTGCCGCCTCAGCGGCCACAGGGACACAGGGATGGGGGACCTTTGCTCTGACACTGATGGGGCCTGCCTTTGTTCTGCTGGGCTCTGGGCTTTAGGGAAATTGCTGTTCATTGTCATGCTCCACTGGAACACCTCCTGAATTCCAAAGGTTTCCTAATCCAGGGGAGGGGTTTCTATGGCATCAGAGGTGCCGCCCCTTGGGACACATTGTCAATAAACCATCCAGCTGACTGGGATGGGTGTAAGAGCTGGGGAACACAGGATAGCCTTGGAACATTCCCTACCTGAATCAGAACCCAAATGGAACGGTTAGGATACAATTTCAAAATGTTTTGGAAACTCCAGTAATTACTGACACCAGGATGGAAATTCAGCAGATCACTAAAGCCAGTCCCCTTGGGAGCCCACAACCAGTGGGGCTGAGGGAGGCCCTGGCAGCTCCCCAGCACCTCCCTCTCAGTGGGACACCTCTGGCAGCCTCTCCCAGCTCGGGAACCCTCCAGTTTGCAACACTCCAAAGACCCTCGCTGATGCCCAGGACAATTCTGATCCCCTCAACAAACACTGCTCCAGCTGTGACCCTTGTGTGTTGGGAAACACAAAGGGATTTGGGGGATTCTTTCCCTGACAAGAAGGAGAATTTGGGAGACGGACCTTTGCACCTCCAGCTCTTGATGTGTCCACACATCTCTGCCTGGGTGTGGGTGTGAATTGACTGTGGTGGGAATGTTGTTATTGGGAATCTATAATTCAGTCACTGTTAAAATTGTAGCAAATGCTATTGAATCACTTGATAATTGTTCAATTGGTCAATAATTATATACCAGTAATCTCTTTTGCCCCTTATATTTGTGTCCAAATCCTTTGCGTCCTGACCCTCTTGCATCCCAAGACTTTGTGTAAATCATTCCCTTTCATCAAAAAATATATATTTTTCATGACTTTCACTTTAAAGTCATCCTCCTTAGCTAAGCTACAAAACAACTCCAATTAGTTGTTTATGTCTTGAAGACTTGAAGACAACTAAACAAAGAAAAATAATTTGTTTTTCAATGTTTTAATGGGTCCCACAGTGTGTTTGGAGTTGCATCAGCTGTCAGTCCAAGATGGGCCATGTCAGAACTGGTGAGATTGGAGGGTGAGGAGCAAGGGGGTGATCATCCAGGGTCAGTGTGGATCTCCTGAGGAGACACTCAGCATCAAGATCACTTGCAGAACACCTCTATTACCTCTCCTCTAAACTAAAAAATATCCATAATTAAATTAAAACAAAAAAAAAGTACAAACTTCGAAGACTTGTTTTGAAATTGCCTTGAAGACAATTAAAGGAAGACAAAGAGATCCTGAGGGATTTCTGGAATTTAATGAGCCCCACGGTGTTTTTGCAGCCCAGCCCATGATCCTGAGGTGCTGAGAGAAGATTGAAGCAGCTGCTGAAGAAGTCAGAAGCCAAAGTCCAAGTGCCTTGAAGCATTGCTGGGCCCCACTGAGGGCAGGCACTGCCAAAGCCTCCCCAGGGACTCCTTGGAGCAGCTCCTTGGAGGCCAGGAGTGCAGGCAGACAAAGGCTCTGGGCAGGCCCCTGCAATGCTGAGCAAAGCCTGCCTTGGTTTTGTGGAGCACAAAGGCCAAGGGCTGAGCCCCAGGCCCTGGCCCAGCAGATCCTGTCCCTCCCGGCTGGCTCAGGGCTGTTTGGGGGGCACTGGGATGGGAGGGGGAGGAACAACAAAGGGCCAAAACTGGGCAACCCCTGCCAGGCTGCTGAGGGAGGGGCGAGGCAGAACCCAAGGGCAGAACCTGCCAGGAAAGTTGTTTGTGGTGGCCTGAGTGGCAGAGGCAGCTGCCAGAGGCAAGGGGACAAAGGCCTGGGTGCCTTTGGGCCTTGCAGCCCTGCCAGAGCCCTTGGCCATCTCTCCTGCAGGCTGTCCTGCCCTGGCCCTGCTGCTGCTCTGGCCTTGCAGGCTGCACACACCCCTCCTGCTTTCCCACCCCCTCCCAGCAGCATTTCTAGACCCTCCCTGATGGCTCTGCACCAGCTCTGGCTGTTCCCTGGAACACAAAGCCATGGGCTGATCCTGACTCCCTCTGGGTGACCTCTTGCAGCACAAGGGTCCCCATTGAGTGACATTTCATTTTCCTCACCTTCAGTCTGTACCTTCCATGCTACTCTTTGTGGAGATTTCATTCTATTTCCAATATGGACAAAAGCTCCATCCTGTCAGATCTCCTCTAGACCCTCTCCAGCTCTTCCTCATTCCTCCAGAATGGGGAACCTCACAGACAGACAGACTGGCCCAGATGTGATGACACCAGGACTGAGTCCAGGGGGGTGACAACTCCCTTGTCTGGGTGCCCACACTCCCCCTAAGGCAGCCCCATGTGCAGTTGGCCTTAAATCAAGGGACCATTCTGATTCTTTTTAATGTCACAGAATCAAGTGGCACTGTGACACTGCAGGGCCTCATGGAACCAAAGGAATGCAGGGACACTGTGGAATCTCATGGAACCAAGGGACCATTGTGACATGCGGGGTCTCATGGAACAAAAGGAATCCTGAGACATCTCAGAACCTCATAGAACCAAGGGGCCTCTGTGCCTCCCCAGATCTCCATGGAATCAAGCAGAGCCGCTACCTCCCCCCCGCTGCCCCGCTTGGACACCTCTGGAGTCAGCGTGTTCTTGGGCAGCACAACTGATCTCAGACCAGAGAGTTTTCCAGATTTTGCTTTGTCCCCTCTCTCCCCTGCTTTTGGTTTTTTTTGTTCTTTGTTCATTCGGGGGAAAAGGGGGAAGGGAGGCACATGTTGATCCCTGTTTGTATCTCTTTACAAAAGTGAATTGGGGCAGATGGGTAGAGAGGAGGCAATTTCTCTCTCTGCTGTTGCTTTGAACTGTTCTGTTGGTATTGCTGTTTTTGCTGATATATTTCTTGTCAGTAAACTCTTATTTTTTCACTTATACCTCCTTGTATTTTGTCTCCTTGTACTGGTGGGGAATAAAAGAAGAGTGAATTCATTTTATTGGAGTTCCCATCCCAATATGTGTCTTTAAACCAGGACAGGTTGCTCAAGGGTTCCCTGAAATTTGGCATCAACCACAAAGGACTTGAAAATACATTTTGTCCCATTGTACAGAGAGATAAGAAAGATGTTCTACAGTGGTGTTCAAGGGCTGGTCACTGAGGGATTTCACCAGGAAGTTGCTGCCAAGAGGACTTTGTACCATGGATTTTATTTGACACTTCATTCACCCAACTTCCCACCCAGCACATCTTCCACTTCTTCAGTCCAGTTCTCACCAATCTGGCCATAAGGAGACCACAGGAGACCATGTCAAGGGCCTTGATAAAGTCTGGGAACACAACATCCTCTATTCCTTCCCACAGGGGTTCTGCAATCTCTGCCTTGTCCTTCCCATGCCTGGCAATGGCTGCAGGAGGACTTGCCCTCTCCCCTTCCCTGCTGAGCCTGAGCGGTCTGGAACTCTGCCAACCCTCCTTGCTGCCCTGTTTGCAGACTGGTTCCATGTCTGCTTTTGCCAAGGCCCCAGGAAGCTCTGGGATGGCTCTGACCTTTCCAAGGGTTTGGGAGAGGTCTCCCAGTGACACTGTCCAGCCTTCTCAATATCTCTGACACCAAAACCTTTTCCATAGCCCACACTTCCAGAGGAGTGCCCAGGACACAGCACAGGTTGTCCTGGTGGTTCTGGAGAATGAGAAGGGATTTCTTCCTCAAGGCCAACCCCTCCAATTGGATTTGAGTGCAGCTGAAAGGTTTGCTCAGCACTTTCCCCAGTGCCTCCCTGCCCTGAAGGTTTCTGGCCCTCAGGCTGGAGCTGAGGGGGTTGGGCAGGTGCCTGAGGAGGGGGTAGAACAAGGGCTGTGTCCAACTGTGCCAGGAGGGCTGTGCTGGGCAAGGATGAGGAGGCTGCAGAAAACAGTGGCACTGGGGAGGGGAGAGGAGCAGCTGGAGAGACCTTGTGCCTGCCCACGCTGGGCAGGAGCTGCCCCAGGATGGCAGCTCTGAAGCACTCCCAGGATGTCCCTGTGAACAGGAGGGGAAGACTGGATCTAAAAATGAAACCTGGAAAGCAGAGAGCAGGAGTGTCATGGTGTCACTGCAGGACAGTTGCAGCCCTGGAGCAAGGTCACAGCAGAAGTGACCCAGGACATGCAGTGCCCTCAGAAGATCCCACAGCATCCTGGAGATGCTGGAAGGAAGCCCAGCTCTGCTTCACAAGTTCCCAGGGCCTGTCCCTGCCTGTGCTCCAAGGGCTTCCAGCCCCCAGGACTGTGCTCAGAGAGCACTCAGGCCTTACAGCGAGAAAGGGGTTCAGGAGGACAGTGTGGAAGTGGCAAGAGAGCAGCTCTGCAAAGACCAAGCACTGCTGCTCCCTGGCAGTGCTGCTGGGCTGGGATTATTGTCCCCTTCCCATTTGCAAATACCCTGTCCTGCAGTGTGCTGTCCTTTAGGAACATCTGAGAAGAAGGGTCTTGGACAAAGAAGGCACTGCAGGGTCCTTTATTTTGTTTAAATTGTCAGTGAGCACAATTCATCATTTATACATCTCTGGGTCAAATTCAATGGGTAGACAACAAATTAGAAGGCATATGAATAATAATATTTAATTGCACAGAAAATTATTGCAAGAAGAACCTGATGACCTCCAAGAAAAACCTGAGCAGGAAGGCTGGGCCATGAAGGAGTCCCATTCTGAATGCTATGCACCAGAAAACAGGCACTTTCTTGCTCCTGAAAAGCATCCAGCCATAATTTTTCTCAGGGCATCCCTGAGCTCCTGGTTCCTGAGGCTGTAGATGAAGGGGTTCAGTGCTGGAGGCACCACCGAGTACAGAACTGACACCACCAGATCAAAGGATGGGGAGGAGATGGAGGGGGGCTTCACGTAGGCAAATGTGGCAGTGGTGATAACAATAGAGACCACGGCCAGGTGAGGGAGGCACGTGGAAAAGGCTTTGTGCCGTCCCTGCTGAGAGGGGATCCTCAGCACAGCCCTGAAGATCTGCACATAGGAGAAAACAATGAAAACAAAACAACCAAATGCTAAACAGACACCAACCACAATGAGCCCAATTTCCCTGAGGTAGCCTGAGTGTGAGCAGGAGAGCTTGAGGATGTGTGGGATTTCACAGAAGAACTGGCCCAGGGCATTGCCCTGGCACAGGGGCAGGGAAAATGTATTGGCTGTGTGCAGCAGAGAATTGAGAAAGCCAGTGGCCCAGGCAGCTGCTGCCATGTGGGCACAAGCTCTGCTGCCCAGGAGGGTCCCGTAGTGCAGGGGTTTGCAGATGGCAACGTAGCGGTCGTAGCACATGATGGTGAGGAGGGAAAACTCTGCTGACATGAAGAAATAAAAGAAAAAGAGCTGTGCAGCACATCCTGTGTAGGAGATGGTTGTGGTGTCCCAGAGGGAATTGTGCATGGCTTTGGGGACAGTGGTGCAGATGCAGCCCAGGTCTGTGAGGGAGAGGTTGAGCAGGAAGAAGCCCATGGGGGTGTGCAGGTGGTGGTCACAGGCTACGGCGCTGAGGATGAGGCCGTTGGCCAGGAGGGCAGCCAGGGAGATGGCCAGGAAGAGCCAGAAGTGCAGGAGCTGCAGCTCCCGCCTGTCTGCAAATGCCAGGAGGAGGAACTGGGGCATGGAGCTGCTGTTGGACATTTGCTGCTTCCCAGCACAGGGACACTGTTCAGAAACATGAAAGGACAGGGAGAAGTTAAGACAGACTGCTCTAAGCAAAGCCACTTTATTTCTCAGAAATCCCCCAAACTGAAAGGCTTTTCCTTTCCCTTGTTTGTGCTGGTTGAGGGTGTTGTGAGGAACAGGAGCTCTGCCCATGTGCTACCAAGGGCTCAGTTTTCCCCTGCTCCAGTGGGGACATGGAGCTGGTCTGTGACAGCATCAAACGCTCCCAAGGAATGTCAGGCATCTTCCACCTTGAATGGAAGAGTTCGGTCTCCACTCTCAAGACATGGAACAGTGTGTGCTTCAGGGGAAAGGCTTAGCATGTCCTTCAAATAATGTTGTCTGTGTTTGTTATTTTCTATGCTTGCATCTGGTGCGTGTTGTTGTCAGGAGTACAAATCCTCATTTTTATGATGCCAAATGTATCGAGACTTTAAACAAGAGAGGACAAACAGCTCAGCTCTCTGTAGCTCAGTGCAGAGCCAGGAGAGCTGCAGTGTCCCTCCATCTGTTCCCATCTGCCCTGTGCTTTTACTTGTGTTACCTGAACATAACTTCACATGCAAATTAATTTTTAATAAACACAAATACCTACAGTCTGATGAGTGCAGGGCAGCACTGTTTAAAAGGGCAGCTTTGTTAAATCTTCTCTGTTCCAGCCCAGCAATGCAGCATTGCCCAGGGGAATCTCTGGCTGTGCAGGCTCTGATGGCAACATCAGAGCAACCCTGAGGAGACTGGAAAAGTGACCCAGAGCTACATGTAAGGCAGAGGTGTGGTAAGTTCTGATGCTGCCTGGTCTATTCTCCTCTAAGAAGAATAGATTTGGAGTTTCAGTGCCTCCTCCTGAACTGTGAAATTAATTTTTAGGACCAATTTCCCTCCTAGAAAACACGTATTTGAAAATGGAAAGAACAGGATCCTTCACTTTCAGGTATCCCATGACTGGCTGTGCTTTCTTAAAACTCCTTTGAGAAATGTTCTGTAATGACCTGGAGCTCTGAGCAGCCCTCACAACCTGCAACCTACTCTAAATAGGTGAAGAGCCCTTCCCTGCCCTCCCAGGTTTGCTCCTTGCCCACAGCCCTTCTGCCCCAGCTCTGGGAGCAGCTCCCTGGGCCGGCTGAGAGCTGCCCCTGGCAGGCAGCAGAGTCCCTGCCCAGCACAGCACCCTGGGCTGCAGGACCCTGCTCTGCCCCACAGCCCTGGGCACCCCTGGCTGCACCCCCAGCTTCACAGCTCTTCCAAAGTGCCCCAAAACAGCCCCTGCTCACCCATCCCATCAGCTGGGGCTGGGCCAGCTTTAGGAGATGCCTCCAGGAGCTGCCCCTGCACTGCCCTGCAGCCACAGACTCACCATGTGCAGCCCTGCCAAGATTCCTCCTGCAGGGAGCTCTCAGCCCTCCTGCCAGTGCTGAGCCCCTTGAAGCTCTGTCTGTGCCCTGCTGGTGTCCCTGAGCTGCCCTGGCAGTGCCCTCAGCCCTGCTGGGCTGTGCAGAGGAGCTGCTCACCAGCAGAGCTGTCTCTTTGAAGCTCTTCTTGCTTGCCAGGAGCTCCCTGTGTGCCAGGAGCCCAGCCCAGCTCAGCAGCACAGCAACAGCCCCAGGCATTTCATGACCCTCCAGGGGGTTTGTCTTTGTTTACATGAGACTCAGTCCCTCAGAGTAAGTTCAAACAACTTTTCAAGAAGTCAAAGTGAGATGGAAACACTGAAGTTTCTTGTAGTGCTAATGAGTCTCACTGAGGGGCACAGCTGAGAACATGTCCCCAGATTCCAGTTAGAGCAGAAAAGTGCAGACAGTGATGACAAGGATGGACAAGCAAGGGGAAAGGTGGCTCTGATGCTGAACAAACCATGACTTGTTTCCTTAATCCAAAGGACCAAGCCCTGACCCCATCCCCTGGGAAGGCAGATCCTGTCCCTGCCTCATTCCTCAGGGCTCTTCCTGGGGCACTGGGATGTGGGATGTGCAATGCCAAGGGCAGGACCATGGGGTGGCACCTGCCAGGCTGCTGAGCAGGGACAAGGAGGCCATGAGGCCCCAGGGCTGCAAGGGGCACTCCCCTCCTCCTGGCATCAGGGGCACAGACAGCAGCCCTGGCCAAAGGCCTGCAGAAGGTGGCTGTGTCAGGGCCTTTCAGCTTCTCCCCCTCCCTGTCTCCTCTCCAGCCCAGGCTGTCCTACCGTGTCCATGCCCTGCCCCTTTCCCTGCAGGCTGTCGTCATCCCCCCGGCTGCCCCACCTGGCTGGCACCTTCCTGCACTGACATCTCTGCGTCCTCCCTGGCTCTTCCTGGGCACACAAAGCCTTGGGCTCATCCAGACTCCTCCTGGGTGACGTGTTCTAGCACAGCATTTTCCATGGAGTGAAATTCCTTTTTCCTCATGTGTACCAGGGGGAATTTATGCTGATACATTTGGTCTGTGTTTGGCCCTGCCACTTGTGAAAGCTTTGCTCTTTCCCTGCCAAGTTATGGGAAAGCAAGCACTGATAAATGGGAAAGTTGTCCTTGAGAGCTTTTTGTATTAACTGTTTAAATTGGTGTTCTGTGATTGGTTACTTTTCCGTCAAGGGCATTTGGAGGAGAAAGTGATGATGAAGTGAGGAAGGCTTGACCCCAGACTCAATTAAGATAGACCCCCAAAACACTCTGCGCATGCGTGTGTGGATTTCCAACGTTCTCACGCGTGCACAGAAGAGATGCACTGACATAACCGGGGGTGGGACTGAGGGCCTCGGGCTGGGCAGTGCTGGCCACACCTGGGAGGTTGTGGTCTCTCAATTAATTGTTTAAAAAGCAGATAGTGCTTCCCTGGCGAGAGCTAGTTTACTTCAAGGACAACGTTGCCTTTTGGCGCTTACCAGCTTGTTAACTTACTGACTCTCCGAGGATGCTGCTCCTGCTCTGGGTAATTATAGGTATGCTAGGTTGGTAAGATAACTTTATGGGCAACAGCTGGGTAACTGGGGAGATCGTGCTGGGGGCTTATTCCTCTCCTCGTTCCTCCCTTTTGGGTTTGTTCATTTTCTTGGCCACCTTTTTGTAATAAATATTGTTTTTTTCTGTTGAACTAGCAACGGTGTCCGTTTTTCGTGTCTGTATATCTCGGACCTTTTCCCTGATAAAGTAACCCCTCCCCGATACACTCATGGCTACTTGGGACCTCCCCAGCTGCACTTGGCATTAATTCTTTCTTTCTCATGCTCCTTTCTGCTCTGACAAAAGGATCCACCATCTCTAAATCCACCCTTCAAGCCCTCTCAGTGCTGTCCTGTACTGTCCTCAGTCTCCACACCATTGAGGCCACAGCTCCTTAGCCCCTCTCTAGTGCTCATGTGCTTGAGACATTTAAACCCCATCTTGGGAGATCTCTGGACACTCACTAATGTTTTTGCAGATGAAAATATCATGCTCAAAGCCTAAGTAAATCACAGTTGCCATGACAACCAGCATGCATTCCCATTGCTATGGTCAGGTACCATGGCAAATAGAATACATTCTCATTGCCACAGTCAGTTACCATGGCAACCATAATACATTGTCATTGCTATGGTCGGTTACCATGGCAACCATAATACATTCCCATTGCTACAGTCAATTACTGTGGCAAACAGCATACTTCCCAATGGTACAGTCAGTTACCATGGTAACCATAATACTTCCCACTGGAACAGTCAGTTACCATGGCAACCATCATACATTCCTGTCAGTACAGTCAGTGAGCATTGTAACCATCACACATTCCCATTGCTACAGTTGGTTGCCATGGCAACCATCACACATTCCTGTCACTACAGTCGGTGACCATGGCAACCATCACACATTCCCATTGCTACGGTGAGTTACCATGGCAACCGTCATACAGTCGCATTGATACGGTCAGTTACCATGACAACCACCATACATTCCCACTGCTGTGGTCAGTTACCATGGCAAACAGCATATATTCTCATTGCCACGGTCAGTTACCACAGCAACT
This sequence comes from Pipra filicauda, assembly GCF_003945595.2. Classification (NCBI taxonomy): domain Eukaryota; kingdom Metazoa; phylum Chordata; class Aves; order Passeriformes; family Pipridae; genus Pipra; species Pipra filicauda. Next base: position 76,767 of record NW_024104860.1, on the reverse strand, counting down.
ACCGTACATTCCCATTGCTAAGGGCAGTTACCATGACAACCATCACACATTTCCATTGCTACAGTCAGTTACCGTGGCAACAATCATACATTCCCACTGCTATGGTTGGTTACCATGGCAACCAGCATACATTCTCATTGCCAAGGTCAGTTACCATGGCAACCATCATACATTCCCGTTTCTATGGTCAGTTACCATGACAAACATGATACATTCCCATTGCTACACACAGGTACCATGGCAACCATCATACATTACAATTGCCATGGTTGTTACCCTGGCAACCATCATACATTCCCGTCATTGCGGTCGGTTACCATGGCAACCATAAGACATTTCCATTGTTATGGGCAGTTACCATGGCAACCAGCATACATTCCCATTGCTACAGTCAGTTACCATGGTGACCATCATACTTCCCACTGGTACAGTCGATTACCAATGGCAAACCACCAGACATTCCCATTTCTACGGTCACTTACCATGGCAACCATCATACTTCCCACAGGTATAGTCAGTTACCAATGGCAACCAGCATATATTCCCGTTGCTACAGTTAGTTACCATGGCAACCATCATACATTCCCATTCCTACTGTCAGTTACCATAGCAAACATCATACATTGCCATTTCTACAGTCAGTTACCCTGGCAACCATCATACAGTCCCACTGCTACTATCAGTTACCATGGCAACCATCATACAGTCGCATTGCTATGTTTGGTCACTATGGTAACCAACATACAATACACTTGCTATGGTCAGTTACCATGGAAACCATCATACATTCTTATTGCTATGGTTGGTTACCACGGCAACCAGCATACATTTCCATTGCTACAGTCAGTTACCACAGGAACCATAATACTTCCCACTGGTACAGTCGGTTACCATGGCAACCATCATACATTCCTGTTGCTATGGTCAGTTACCCTGGCAATCAGCATACATTCCCATTGCTACGGTCAGTTACCATAACAACCATCATACAGTCTCGTTGCTATGGTCAGTTACCATGGCAACGAGCATACAGTTTTCTCTACAGTCAGTTACCATGGCAACCATCATACATTCTTACTGCTGTGGTCGGTTGCAATGGCAAACAGCATAAATTCCCATTGTTACAGTCGGTTACCATGGCAACCAGCATACATTCCCATTTCTACAGTCAGTTACCATGGTAACCATCATACTTCCCACTGCTACAGTTGTTTACCATTGTAACCAGCATAAATTCCCGCTTCTGTGGTCAGTTACTATGACAACCATCATACATTCAACCTCTATGGTCCGTTACCATGGTAACCATCATATTTCCCTTTGGTACAGTCAGTTACCATGGCAACCATCATACATTCCCATTGCTACGGTCGTTTACCACAGCGAACATCAATCATTCCTGTTGCTACAGTCACCATGGCAAACATCACATATTTCCATTGTAACGGTTTGTTACCATGGCACCATCACAGATTCACATTGCTATGCTCGGTTACCATGGCAACCATCATAAAGTCACATTCCTATGGTCAGTTACCATGGCAACCAGCACACATTTCTGTTGTTACAGTCAGTTACCATGGCAACCATCAGACATTCCCAGTGCTATGGTCGGTTACCATGGCAACCATCATAAAGTCACATTCCTATGGTCTGTTACCATGGCAACCAGCACACATTTCTGTTGTTACAGTCAGTTACCATGGCAACCATCAGACATTCCCAGTGCTATGGTCGGTTACCATGGCAACCAGCATACATTCCTGTTGCTATGGTCGGTTACCATGGCAACCAGCATACATTCCCATAGCTACCGTCAGTTACTATGGTAACCTCTTGGTTCCTCTTGGACAGAAGCAGATGCAGATGAGCCTCCCTGTTGTCCACCAACCTGCCAGCTGTGCTCTAAAGGCCTGTGTCCCAAGGGCTGTCTTCACCAAGACTCTGCACAAACCTCTGGGACTCTTTGCATCCTGTCGTGGTGCCTTTCCAGGGTTATCAAAGACAACTTGAATGGGATCTTTGTCTCACTCCACAAGGTCACCCAAACCACTCTCTCCTCTGACCCTCACCCATAAAAGTTCACCCAAGGTGTTCATCCCCTAGAGCAGCTCCACAGGTCCCAGAAGCTCCTTCCTGCTGAGGACACCTCTCTCCTGCTCTTTCTCTCCTGTGTCTCCTTGGCCTTCTCTCCCAACCCATCACAGCCCTGCAACCTGGGAACTGTCTCAGCAGGCCTGGGCTGTTATTGCCTGCAAGTGGAATGAAGAGAGACTTGGGGCTGCAGCTCCTCCTGCCTGTGCCCCACACGCAGGGCATTGGGGCCTGTCTGGCTGCAGCCCCTCAGCGGGGGCACCGGGGTAAGAACAGACTTGCAGTGGGGAAAGCTGCTCTGAAAGCCCCGAGAGCTGGGCTGTGCAGAGGCTTTGCTGACAATGGCCTTGGGGGTGGACGTGATGGGACTCAGGCCCAGGGGGAAAATCCCAGGCCTGATCCCTGAGGAGATCAGCACATGCTGCTGAAATGCTGGGGGAGAGCAGAGCCAGCAGAGGGAGGAAACAAGTGTGGACAGCCTGGGCTGATGGGATTTGGACTCGTGCCTGGCCCGGCCTTGGCTGGGCAGAGAAGGGACAGCCTTTGTGTCCCTGCAGGGCTGGGATTCACTCCCTGCCCCAAAGGCCCCCAGTGTGTCTGAGAAGCCCTGGGTGGTGCCTGTCCCACAACTGCTGGGAATGGGGATGGGGTCCCTGCACAGGCCCTGTGCTGTCCATGGCAGCTGCTGCACTTGTGCTGCAGAGCCCTGGCACCTCCCCTGGCACTACAGGCCCCTCTTTGGCTGTTCAATCCAGGCTCTGCCGCCCTGAATTAGGTTCAGCATTGAAGGGATGTCCATGAGACAATGGCCATTGTACTCTGAGGACATGTAGAAAATACCCTGATAAAGAGCAGGAGAGAGACCTCTCTCCCTGTGCCACCTGACTCCATTTGGTCACCTGAGCACCTCTAGGGGCTGCCCTGGACAGAAGGAACAGTGACAGGTTCCCCTGTCCTACCTGTGGGCCCCTTCTGCCACTGAAGTTGGCCAAAGCAATGTCCCAGCACCTCCAAGAAGATCCCACAGCTGCTGCCCTGTCCCTAGGAACTGTTCCATTGGAGCCTGCAGTTCCCAGCAGGAATCTCGGTCACCTCTGGCCCCTCAGAAGGAACCAGGGCTTTGTGTCCCAGCAGGTCACTCCTGGCTTTGGTCTTCATTCATTCCCATGGGAGCTGGGACAAGGAGTCACCTGCAGGGGCCTGTTTTGGGCCCACTGAAGTGGGGCAGGAGGAATCCCAGCCCATGGAGGTTGTGGAGGGAGCTGAGTGTCCTTGTGGCCCCAGGTCTGCAGAGCCACAAGGAGACACCTCTGTTGACTCAGCTGAGTCCCTTCCCTCAGTGCAGGTGAAGGAGATCCCTCCTGGGCACTGTCTGGGTTTCCTGCCTAATGATGGGACAGGAAAAGGGGACTCTTGAACTCTGTGTGTGTTTGGAGAAATGACAGTGCCAAAAGAAGTGTCTGTGCCCAGCTGAGAGAAGGAACATCATTATTTCCTTCAGCTGTGTGCCAGCAGGTTCCCCTGGAGCCCCAGGGACAGCTGGAGGGAACCCAGAGAGGCAGAGAAAGGGCTGCCTGGGGCTGTTGCTGTGCTGCTGAGCTGGGCTGGGCTCCTGGCACACAGGAGCTCCTGGCAAGCAAGAAGAGCTTCAAAGAGACAGCTCTGCTGGTGAGCAGCTCCTCTGCACAGCCCAGCAGGGCTGAGGGCACTGCCTGCAGCACCCAGGGCACAGGAGAGAAGGCAGAGAGATGAGAGGCAGCCTGGGCTGGGAGGTGACTGAGCTCTGACTATTGGAGAAACCTTCCCAGGATTTAAATGAAGAATTCTCTGGCTGTAGGAAAGTTCAGCTTGCCTTCCTGGAGGGATCTCCTAAAGCTGGCACATCCCACAGCTTCTAGGATCTTTCAGCAGGACTCTCCCAGTTGCTGCAGTGCAGGGGAAGTGGCCATATGGCAGAGCAGGGCAGGAGCTACAGGCAGCAAGGGCAGAGAGGAGAAGGGAGCAGGAGGTTCAAGGGATCCTGGGCTGGGAGGACAGGGCAGAGCTGCTCAGGGCAGGAACCTTGCCAGCCCTTTGCCAGGGTCAGGCTGTGGCTGCAGAGCAGTGCAGGTGAGTTCCTGCAAGTGCCTCTCCCAGCTGCCAAATGGCAGCAGTGGCAGGAGCTGTCAGGATGGCTCTGCTGGATTTGCTGGGGTGCAGCAGGAGAAGCTGCTGCAGAGCAGGACTTGCTGCTGCCCCCTCAGAGGCCCAGGGCCAGAAGGTTCCCTGTGCCAGGGCTGGCTGTGGGGTGGGAAGGTGGGGGTGCAGCCAGGGGTGCCCAGGGCTGTGGGGCAGAGCAGGGTCCTGCCCCCAGGGCTCTGTGTGCTGGGGCAGGGACTCTGCTGCCTGCCAGGGGCAGCTCTCAGCCCGGCCAAGGAGCTGCCACGGCCCTGCAGGGAGAAGGGGTGGGTGGAAGGAGTGACCCCTCAGGGCAGGGCAGGGCTGGGCAGGGCCCTTCAGCTGCAGGCTCAGGGCTCCTCACAGCTTCAGCTCCACCTCCTCCATTTCCAGGGGCCCTTCTCAGGAAGCACATCCCCCCAGAACACCTCCCCCTTCCCAGCCACCGCAGGCTGTCTGGGATCTGCTCTGCAGCCCCTGCCCAGGCAGAGCTGCCCCTGGGCACTGGGCTGGGGATGGCTCTGGCAGCACTGGCAGGGAGCTGAGCTGGGCACAGGCAGGGGCTGCTGGCAGGAACAGCTCCTCACCCAGAGACAGGCAGGCAGGGAGAGGGAGCTGCTGCCACAAGGGCTGGGCAGGGGGATGGGGGCCCCTCCCTGCTGTCCCTGTGGCACAGACCCCTTCCCTGAGCAGCTCCTGCCTGGGCTCCTTTCCCAGCCTAAGCAGAGCCTGTGCCCTCAGGCCCACGGGGGCTGGGCTGTGCATTGCCCTGCAGCAGCCAGAGCCCAGGCAAGGACAAGGCCCTGATTTCCAGCTGCCTCTCTGTGTCCCTCCTCCCTTGGCAGCAGCACTGTGGCATTTCCCTACCATCCCCTGCTGCCTGGGCTCTCCTTGTTCTCACCAGTGGGTTTTCTGAACCAGTATGGGGTTTGGGGGGGGCAGATTCCTGTCCAGACACAAACCCTTTGGGTGCTGCTGTGGGGATGTGTCTGGGGGAACCAAGTGCCCAAGTGCCCTCCAGGCACCTTCAGGGTCTTCAGCTGTTTGCCTGGGTGTCCTGCAGGGCTGCAGGTGCCCTCCAGAAGGGCACAGCTCTGCCATAGGATCTCTGTGCTGCACAGGATCCCCATGGAGAAAACTCCTCAGTGCTAAATCCATGGAAATGCTCTGGGCAGCTGTACTTGGGAGCTGCAATGATCCCTGTGTGTGGCAGTCTGGGAGGATAGAGATGAGATCCTAATTAGGCATCCTGAGGAAAGGCAAGGATTCTGTCAATCTGATCTTTGAACCAGGATTCCTCTGCTCCCAGAAGTGCCTTGTTTCTTTTTTAAGGGAATTCTTAAGGGTCATCAGCCTTCAGCTCCAATCTGCCAGCCAGGGGCAGCTGTGAACAGGAAAGATGACCAGATCTCATCTCTGCACCAAGAGACCATCCCTTTGCCTCTCAGGACTCACAAGATTTCCCTTGGAGCACATTAGAAATGTCAGAAATTTCAACCATCCAAACTCACTCCTGGCAAGAGGAACTGGAACAAAATCAAGTCCCCCAAATCCCCTCTCTATGTTCTGTGCTTGGGCAAACTGTGACCAGCAGTTCTGGAAACACTTTGATACATCACAAATGCATTTAATTGGAGGTCACCCTGTGCTCCAAGTTGCCTCTCACTGCACAGCAAGAAGGATTCCTTGGGAGCCCATTCCAGGGTCCCTGCTCTCAGTGCCCCCTTCAGCCAGCAAAACCCAGAGCTCAGGGAGAGGGATGCAGAGAGATCTTCCTGAAAAGAGGCCCTGAATGTTGAATTGCTATGAGACATGCAAGATGTTTTGCTAATTGAGCCTGGCCTAATTCAGTTCTGCCTTTTTTCTCCTCAACAGAAAATCATACCCTGAGGCAACAAATACCCAACAGCAGCTCCATGCCCCAGTTCCTCCTCTTGGCATTCGCAGACAGGAGGGAGCTGCAGCTCCTGCACTTCTGGCTCTTCCTGGCCATCTCCCTGGCTGCCCTCCTGGCCAACAGCCTCATCCTCAGCGCCGTAGCCTGGGACCACCACCTGCACACCCCCATGGGCTTCTTCCTGCTCAACCTCTCCCTCACAGACCTGGGCTGCATCTGCACCACTGTCCCCAAAGCCATGCACAATTCCCTCTGGGACACCACAACCATCTCCTACACAGGATGTGCTGCACAGCTCTTTTTCTTTTTCTTCTTCATGTCAACAGAATATTTCCTCCTCACCATCATGTGCTACGACCGCTACGTTGCCATCTGCAAACCCCTGCACTACGGGACCCTCCTGGGCAGCAGAGCTTGTGCCCACATGGCAGCAGCTGCCTGGGCTGCTGGGTTTCTCAATGCTCTGCTGCACACAGCCAATACATTTTCTTTGCCCCTGTGCCAGGGCAATGCCCTGGGCCAGTTCTTCTGTGAAATCCCACACATCCTCAAGCTCTCCTGCTCACACTCAGGCTACCGCAGGGAAATTGGACTTATGTCTTTTACTCTCTCTTTAGAACTTGGCTGGTTTGTTTTCATTGTTTTCTCCTATGTGCAGATCTTCAGGGCTGTGCTGAGGATCCCCTCTCAGCAGGGACGGCACAAAGCCTTTTCCACGTGCCTCCCTCACCTGGCCGTGGTCTCTGTTGTTACCAGCACTGCAACATTTGCCTACCTGAAGCCCCCCTCCATCTCCTCCCCATCCCTGGATCTGAATGTGTCAGTTCTGTACTCGGTGTTGCCTCCAACACTAAACCCCTTCATCTACAGCCTGAGGAACCAGGAGCTCAAGGATGCCCTGAGAAAAATGATGACTGGATGCTTTTCAGGAGCAATAAAGTGCCTGTTTTCTGGTGTGTAGCATTCAGAATAGGACTCCTTATTGACCCAGCCTTCCTGCTCTGGTTTTTGGGGGAGGTCACTGGGTTCTTTTGATAATTTTCTGTGCAATGAAATATTATTATGCATCTGCCCTCTAATTTAGTGTCCATCTTTTCATTTGGACACTGACACTGTATAAATGATGAATTGTGCTCACTGAGTATTTAAACAAAATAAAGGACCCTGCAGTGCCTTCTTTGTCCAAGACTCTTCTTCTTAGATGTTCCTAAAGGACAGCACATTGCAGGACAGGGTATATTTGGAAACAGGAAGGGGACAATAATCCCAGCCCAGCAGCACTGCCAGGGAGCAGCAGGGCTTGGTCTTTCCAGAGCTGCTCTCTTGCCACTTCCACACTGTCCTCCTGAGCCCCTTTCTCGCTGTAAGGCCTGAGTGCTCTCTGAGCAGAGTCCTGTGGGCTGGAAGCCCTTGGAGCACAGGCAGGGACAGGCCCTGGGAACTTGTGAAGCAGAGCTGGGCTCCCTTCCAGCATCTCCAGGATGCTGTGGGATCTTCTGAGGGCACTGCATGGACTGGGTCACTTCTTCTGTGACCATGTTCCAGGGCTGGAACTCTCCTGCAGTGTCACCATGACACTCCTGCTCTCTGCTTTCCAGGTTTCATTTTTAGATCCAGTCTTCCCCTCCTGTTCACAGGGACTTCCTGTGAGTGCTTCAGAGCTGCCATCCTGGGGCAGCTCCTGCCCAGCGTGGGCAGGCACAAGGTCTCTCCACCTGCTCCTCTCACCTCCCCAGTTCCACTGTTTTCTGCAGCCTCCTCATCCTTGCCCAGCACAGCCCTCCTGGCACAGTTGGACACAGCCCTTGTTCTCCCCCCTCCTCAGGCACCTGCCCAATCCCCTCAGCTCCAGCCTGATGGCCAGAAACCTTCAGGGCAGGGAGGCACTGGGCAAAATGATGAGGAAATCTTTCAGCTGCACTCAAATCCAATTGGTGGGGTTGGCCTCGAGGAAGAAATCCCTTCTCATTCTCCAGAACCACCAGGACAACCTGTGTTGTGTCCTGGGCACTCCTCTGGAAGTGTGGGATATGGAAAAGGGTTTGATGTCAGGGCTATTGAGAAGGCTGGGCAGTGTCACTGGGAGACCTCTCCCAAACCCTTGGAAAGGCCAGAGTCATCCCAGAGCTTCCTGGGGCCTTGAGAAAGGCAGACATGGAACCAGTCTGCAAACAGGGCAGCAAGGCGGGTTGGGAGAGTTCCAGACTGCTCAGGCTCAGCAGGGAAGGGAATAGGGCAAGTCCTCCTGCAGCCATTCCCAGGCATGGGAAGGATAAGGCAGGGATTGCAGAATGCCTTTGGGAGGGAAAAGAAGAGGATGTTGTGTGTGCCCAGACTTCATCAAGGTGCTTGACATGGTCTCCTGTGCTCTCCTAGAGACAGATGGGTGAGAGCTGGACTGAAGAAATGGGAGATGTGGTGGGTGGGAAGTTGACTGAATGAAGTGTCCAATAAAATCCATGGTAAAAAGTCCTCTTGGCAGTAACTTCCTGGTGAAATTCCTTAGTGATCAGCCCTTGAACACCACTAGAGAAAATCTTTATTATCTCTCTGTACATTGGGACAAAATGTATTTTCAAGTCCTTTGTGGATGATGCCAAATTTCAGGGAGCCCTTGAGCAACCTGTCCTGGTTTAAAGACACATATTGGGGTGGGAACTCCAATAAAATGAATTCACTCCTCTTTTATTCCCCACCAATACAGGGAGAAAAAATACAAGGAGATATAAGTGAAAAAAATAACAGTTCACTGACAAGAAATACAGCAGCAAAACTGGCAATACCAACAAAACAGTTCAAAGCTACAACAGAGAGAGAAATTGCCTCCTCTCTCTCCCCCTGTCCCAACTCCCATTTGTAAACAGATAAAAACAGGGATCAACATGTTTCCCTTTGCCCTTTTCCCCCTGAATGAACAAAGAACAAAAAATAAAAGCAGGGGAGAGAGGGGGCAAAGTAAAATGTGGGAAACTCTCTGGTCTGAGATCAGTTGTGCTGCCCAAGAACACGCTGACTCCAGAGGTGTCCAAGCGGGGCAGAGCCGGCGACTCCGGTCCGTGCGGCGGCGGGGGGGAGGCAGCGGCTCTGCTTGATTCCATGGAGTTCTGGGGAGGTACAGTGGGCCCTTGGTTCCAGGAGGTGCTGAGATATCTCAGGGTTCCTTTTGTTCCAAAGAGACCCTGCATGTCACAATGGTCCCTTGGTTCCATGGGATTCCACAGTGTCCCTGCATTCATTTGGTTCCATGAGGCCCTGCAGTGTCACGGTGCCACTTGATTCTGTGACTTTACAAAGAATCAGAATGGCCCCTTGATTTAAGGCCAACTGCACATGGGGGAGTGTGGGCACCCAGACAAGGGAGTTGTCACCCCCCCTGGACTCAGCCCTGGGGTCACCACATCTGGACTGGTCTGTCTGTCTGTGAGGTTCCCCATTCTGGAGGAATGAGGAAGAACTGGAGAGGGTCTAGAGGAGATCTGACAGGATGGAGCTTTTCTCCATATTGGAAATAGAATGAAATCTCCACAAAGAGTAGCATGGAAGGTTCAGACTGAAGGTGAGGAAAGTGAAATGTCACTCAATGAGGATCCTTGTGCTGCAAGAGCTCACCCAGAGGGAGTCAGGATCAGCCCATGGCTTTGTGTGCCAGGGAACAGGCAGAGCTGGTGCAGAGCCATCAGGGAGGGTCTAGAAATGCTGCTGGGAGGGGGTGGGAAAGCAGGAGGGGTGTGTGCAGCCTGCAAGGCCAGAGCAGCAGCAGGGCCAGGGCAGGACAGCCTGCAGGAGAGATGGCCAAGGGCTCTGGCAGGGCTGCAAGGCCCAAAGGCACCCAGGCCTTTGTCCCCTTGCCTCTGGCAGCTGCCTCTGCCACTCAGGCCACCACAAGCCACTTTCCTGGCAGGTTCTGCCCTTGGGTTCTGCCTCGCCCCTCCCTCAGCAGCCTGGCAGGGGTTGCCCAGTTTTGGGCCTTGGTTGTTCCTCCCCCTCCCATCCCAGTGCCCCCCAAAGAGCCCTGAGCCAGCCGGGAGGGACAGGATCTGCTGGGCCAGGGCCTGGGGCTCAGCCCTTGGCCTTTGTGCTCCACAAAACCAAGGCAGGCTTTGCTCAGCATTGCAGGGGCCTGCCCAGAGCCTTTGTCTGCCTGCACTCCTGGCCTCCAAGGAGCTGCTCCAAGGAGTCCCTGGGGAGGCTTTGGCAGTGCCTGCCCTCAGTGGGGCCCAGCAATGCTTCAAGGCACTTGGACTTTGGCTTCTGACTTCTTCAGCAGCTGCTTCAATCTTCTCTCAGCACCTCAGGATCATGGGCTGGGCTGCAAACACACTGTGGGGCTCATTAAATTCCAGAAATCCCTCAGGATCTCTTTGTCTTCCTTTAATTGTCTTCAAGGCAATTTCAAAACAAGTCTTCATGGTTTCTATTTTTTTTTTTAATTCAATGATGGGTAATTTTGTAGTTCAGAGGAGAGGTGATAGAGGTGTTCTCCAAGTGATCTTGATGCTGAGTGTCTCCTCAGGAGATCCACACTGACCCTTGCTCCTCACCCTCCAATCTCACCAGTTCTGGCATGGCCCATCTTGGACTGACAGCTGATGCAACTCCAAACACACTGTGGGACCCATTAAAACATTGAAAAACAAATTTTCTTTCTTTAGTTGTCTTCAAGTCTTCAAGACATAAACAACTAATTGGAGTTGTTTTGTAGTTTAGCTAAGGAGGAAGATTTTAAAGTGGAAGTCATGAAAAATATATTTTTTGATGAAAGGAAATGATTTACACAGAGCCTTGGGATGCAAGAGGGTCAGGACACCAAGGATTTGGATCCAAAGACAAGGGGGCAAAAGACATTAGTAGCACTTAATCATTGACCAGTTGAACAGTTATCAGGTGATTCAATAGCATTTGCCACAATTTTAACAGTGACTGAATTAGAGATTCCCAATAACAACATTCCCACCACAGTCAATTCACACCCACACCCAGGCAGAGATGTGTGGACACATCAAGAGCTGGCTGTGGAAAAGTCCCTCTCCCAAATTCTCCTTGTTGTCAGGGAAACACTCCCCCAAATCCCTTTGTGTTTCCCAACAGACCAGGGTCACAGCTGGAGGAGTGTTTGTTGAGGGGGATCAGAATTGTCCTGGGCACCAGCGAGGGTCTTTGGAGTGTCACAAACTGGAGGGTTCCCGAGCTGGGAGAGGCTGCCAGAGGTGTCCCACTGAGAGGGAGGTGCTGGGGAGCTGCCAGGGCCTCCCTCAGCCCCGCTGGGTGTGGGCTCACAAGGGGACTGGCTTTAGTGATCTGCTGAATTTCCATCCTGGTGTCAGGAATGACTGGAGTTTCCAAACTATTTGGGAATTGTATCGAAACTGTTCCATTTGGGTTCTGATTCAGGCAGGGAATATTCCAAGGCTTTCATGGGATGACTGATTATCCTGTGTTCCCCAACTGCTCTTACACTCATCCCAGTCAGCTGGATGATTTATTGACAATGTGTCCTGAGGGGCAGCACATCCGATGCCATAGAAACCCCTCCCCTGGATTAGGAAACCTTTGGAATTCAGGAGGTGTTCCAGTGGAGCATGACAATGAACAGCAATTTCCCTAAAGCCCAGAGCCCAGCAGAACAAAGGCAGGCCCCATCAGTGTCAGAGCAAAGGCCCCCCATCCCTGTGTCCCTGTGGCCGCTGAGGCGGCAGCGCAGGCCCGAGGCGGTGCCGGGTCCCGGTGCAGCCGGGGCAGAGCGGCGGCTGCGCGAGCGGCAACCCCGGCGGTGAGTGCGGCAGCCCCGTGGGAGCGGCGGCTCCGGGCACAGACGCCGGCGGCAGCCGCTGTGGCTCGTGGAACCGAGTGGCCATTGGGACACTGCAGGGCCTCCTGGAATCCAGGGGCCGGTGGGACACTGGGGAGCCTCTTGGAGCCAAGGGAACCCTGGGATATTCTGGAACATCGTGGAATCAAGGAGCCATTGTGACACTGCAGGGCCTCATGGAACCAAAGGAACCCTCAGAGTTTTTGGAACCTCATGGAATCAAGGGTCTGTTTCTGGCAGGATGCTCTGCTCTGACAATACCTTAAAAATGGTCAGAATGCAAACAATGCACACTCTCTGTGGTGAGTTACTGCTGGCGTCAAGGTGCTGTTTTTAATGTTGAATTATGCTAAACCCAAAATGCTTCTTGAAACTTCAAACACACATCCTGCCTTTTGAAGCAGGATTTGACAGATAAGCTGCTCCCTGGCCTGCAAATATGTCTGGCAGTCAAACCCTTGATAACTGTAAAAGCCCCGTCCTACTGTCATGGGGCAAATTCTTCCACACCCTTCCTTGAAGTGTGTGGAGCTTCTGCCATGAAGCAGGGACAGCTCTTCATGGTCACTGCCCAGGGATAAAGTGAAAGAGAGAGAATTATCCCCTGTCGTTGTGGGGTGAGTTACCTCAATCTCTGCTTCAGGATTGTTTCTTTTTGCTGGCTTTGATCCAATTGCTTTAATAGAATGACTGTGATAGACTGCACTGTCTTATCTTACACTATACTGCTAGGGGTTTTTGGCTTTTATACTGTGTAGTAAATAATTCTGTTTAAGGTCTTTAGCTCAACGAGACAGCTTCTGCCATCGACTTTGTCTAAGCCTTCCACCCCCCAGCCCCAAACCGTGACACATGGGCATGTCTTGTCCATGCAGTGCAAACATGGACCCCTGAGCTGGTCATTTGCTGTCCTTCCTTGGAGGGAAGAACAAGCCCAATGGCCTGGGGTGAGAGGCCAGTGCTGGGAGCGGCGCTGGCTGTGCCAGGGCACTGCTGGGTGCCCCCACCCTGAGCACTCCCACCCTTGTGCTGGTCACTGCTGGTTTCCTCTGCAGGGCGTTGTGTTGGGCACATCCTGGAGAGCAAAGTGGAAAGCAGATGGAAGCTTTGAGGCCCTGGCCTGAGAAGATGCCCCTGCAGGATGGCAGTGCTGCTGCAGAGGTCAGCTCTGTGCCAGCAGTGCCCGTGGCTGTCCCTGCCTGCAGTCCCTGGACAGTCCTGCAGCAGGACTGGGACCGACTGCCAGAGCACTGAGGCCTCCAACAACACAGGGCTCTGAAGGACAGTGTGGAAGGGAAGGAAGAGGAGGCCAGGCAGGAGAAGGGCTGCTGCTCCCTGGCAGTGCTGCTCTGCTGGGACTCTTTTCTGGCCCAGCTCTGCACAGAGGCACCGACCCTGCAGCTGCAGAGAAGTCAGAGAGGAAAGATGTCAGGCAAACAAGCCAATGCAGAGTTCTTTATTTGGTTGAAGTACACAGTGAGTACAATTGCCAATTTATACAGCCTGTGGGCCAGGCTAGAAAGGTAAACACTGAATTAAAAATGGTGTTTATAGATTTTTTGTTGTAATCAAATTCTCACAAAAATAACACCCCTCCCAGGAGCAAAAAATAGAGAAGATATGGTGGGCCTGTAATGAAGTCCATAACAGGATTGACCTTTAATGAGGTCCATAACATGCAGAAGAAGGAGAGTTTATTGATTCTGAAAAACACCCAGTTATGATTTTCCTCAGGGCATCCTTGACCTCCTGGTTCCTCAGGCTGTAGATGAGGGGGTTCAGTGTTGGGGGAACCACCAAGTACAGAACTGACAGGGCCAGATCCAGGGATGGGAAGGAGATGGAGGGGGGCTTCAGGTAAGTAAACAAGCCAGTGCTGAGGAACAGAGAGACCACAGCCAGGTGAGGGAGGCACGTGGAAAAGGCTTTGTGCCGTCCCTGCTGAGAGGGGATTCTCAACACAACCCTAAAAATCTGCACATAGGAGAAAACAATGAAAACGAAACAGCCAAATACTAAAGAGCAACTAACCACAATAAGCCAAATTTCCCTGATGCTGGAGTGTGAGCAGGAGAGTTTGAGGATGTGTGGGATTTCACAGAAGAACTGGCCCAGGGCATTGCCCTGGCACAGGGGCAGGGAAAATGTGTTGGCTGTGTGCAGCAGAGCATTGAGAAAGCCAGTGGCCCAGGCAGCTGCTGCCATGTGGGCACAAGCTCTGCTGCCCAGGAGGGTCCCGTAGTGCAGGGGTTTGCAGATGGCAACGTAGCGGTCGTAGCACATGGTGGTGAGGAGGGAATACTCTGCTGAGAGGAAGAAGAGGAAGAAAAAGAGCTGTGCAGCACATCCCATGTAGGAGATGGTTGTGGTGTTACGGAGGGAGTTGTCCATGGCTTTGGGGACAGTGGTGCAGATGCAGCCCAGGTCTGTGAGGGAGAGGTTGAGCAGGAAGAAGCCCATGGGGGTGTGCAGGTGGTGGTCACAGGCTACGGCGCTGAGGATGAGGCCGTTGGCCAGGAGGGCAGCCAGGGAGATGCCCAGGAAGAGCCAGAAGTGCAGGAGCTGCAGCTCCCGCCTGTCTGAGAATGCCAGGAGGAGGAAGTGGGTGAGGGAGCTGCTGTTGGACATTTGCTGCCTCTGGATGTGGGGCACTGTTCAAGGAGGAAATAACAGTGACAAGTTAGGGCAGAAGATTCTAAGAACAATCAAAGCTGCTTTCCAATACCCCTCTCACTGCTCCACTGGTTTTCCTTTTCTAGGAGTCTCTCCTTCAGCTCCAGGGCTGGAGCCCTGATTGGGGCTCATTACATCTTCCATGAGGAGCAGACCCTCTGCCCACTGGCTGTGAGGGGTCAGCCCTGCTCTGCACTGGTGGGGTCATGGCCATGGTGGGGACAGGGGCCCGTCCTGGTGTTCAGCTGTGTCAGATGAAACTGCTCCCAGTGCAAAAGGGAGCTGTGCTGTGAGGATGATTTGCGTTCTCCAGGGCAGCTCTCACCTTAGAAGGACACCTCAGAAAAGAGCCAAGTGTCCTAATGACGGGGTCTGATTGAGGGAAAAAGAGCTCCTTACCCAGGCCCACAGACTTCACTGCCCACAGCCCACAGGGCAGAGGACAAGTGGAATGTCTCATTCCCAGGGACACACCTGCCATAGGGGAATCCCAGGATCAGTGTTGGACTGTGTAGCTTGAACTCCCCTCCCTAAAGAGCCTGACTGAGAGAAGGAGGGAACAACCTCAGGACCAGGGGCAAGCTGAGAACCAGGGAAATGCACAGGGAGGGTCCAGCTGGGAGAGGCCAGGGCAGAGCCCACTGGGCACTCAGGGCAGCATCACCCTGAGCCAGCTGTGCCACCTCCCAGACACCAACAGTGCCAGCAAATTGTTCTCAGCTCTGGGAAGCTCCTCACAGTTCCCTCTGCAACTCAAACCACCAAGAATATGGCTTGAGAGCTTGAGAGAAATCCTTCCTTGGACCTTCCCCTTGAAGTATCGCCTGGAAAATATCCTGGGGTGCTCTGGTTCTGTGAGCATCCCTGACCCATGAAACTCTCACTCGATAGCAGAAGAAACCTGCCCTGCCCTGCCAGGCTTTGCTCTTTCCACCCCCAGCCTCTGCCCAGCCCTGAGGGAGCTCCCCAGCCCGGCTGAGAGCTGCCCCTGGCAGTGGCAGAGCTCCTGCCCTGGCACAGCCCTGGGCTGCAGGACCCTGCTCTGCAGGACAGCTTGGGGCAGCCTGGGTGGCACAGCCCAGCTTCACAACCCTACAGCCATCCCTGGGAGAAGGGAACCCTGCTGGGATGTGCCTGGGATGGTGCAGCAGGGAGTGGGATGTGCCAGCATTAGGAGATCTTTGCACCAACTGCAGACACATTGCCCTTCATGCTGACTCACCTTGAGGGAGCCTGGAAAGATTCCTCCTCCAGTGGATCTTCCTCTCGACTTCCCTCCCAGCTCAGGCTGTGTGTAACCTCTCTCTGCCTTGCTTTTGTGCCCTGGGTGCTGCAGGCAGTGCCCTCAGCCCTGCTGGGCTGTGCAGAGGAGCTGCTCACCAGCAGAGCTGTCTCTTTGAAGCTCTTCTTGCTTGCCAGGAGCTCCCTGTGTGCCAGGAGCCCGGCCCAGCTCAGCAGCACAGCAACAGCCCCAGGCATTTCATGACCCTCCAGGGGGTTTGCATTGTTTACATGAGACCCAGTCCCTGAGAGTAAGTTCAAACAACTTTTCAAGAAGTCAAAATGAGTTTGAAATACTGAAGTTTCTCATAGTGCTAATGGGTCCCACTGAGGGACACAACTGTGAAAGTGTCCCCAGATTCCAGTTGGAACAGAAAATTGCAGTGATGACAAGGATGGACAAGCAAGGGAAAGGTGGCTCTGATGATAAGGAAACTTGGATGTGTTTCATTAATCCAAAAGGCCAAGCCCTGACCTCCAGCCCCTGGAAAGGCAAATCCTGTCCCTGCCTCATTCCTCAGGGCTCTTCCTGGGGCACTGGGATGTGGGATGTGCAATGCCAAGGGCAGGACCATGGGGTGGCACCTGCCAGGCTGCTGAGCAGGGACAAGGAGGCCATGAGGCCCCAGGGCTGCAAGGGGCACTCCCCTCCTCCTGGCATCAGGGGCACAGACAGCAGCCATGGCCAAAGGCCTGCAGAAGGTGGCTCTGTCAGGGCCTTTCAGCTTCTCCCCTCCCTGTCTCCTCTCCAGCCCAGGCTGTCCTACGGTGTCCATGCCCTGCCCCTTTCCCTGCAGGCTGTCGTCATCCCCCCGGCTGCCCCACCTGGCTGGCACCTTCCTGCACTGACATCTCTGCATCCTCCCTGGCTCTTCCTGCACACACAAAGCCTTGGGCTCATCCAGACTCCTTCTTTGTGACATATTGCACCACAGCACTGACCTCAGAGGGAAATTTCTGACTTCTTGTCCCCAGTCTAGGCCACCCCAGCTGCCCTTGGTGGCACTAGTTCTTTCTTAGGCTGTTTTCTGACAGGAAGAAAAGCTCCACCAGCTCTGACACCCCCCTTCCACACCTCTCAGGCTACTCCTCTACTGTCCTCAATCTTCACACCACTGACCCCTGAGTCCTCAGCCTCTATATACGGGTCATGTGCCTGAGGCCCCAAATTCCCTCCTGGGACATCTCTGGGACCTCTCCAAGGTTTTGGAAGATGACAATAGAGTGCTCTTATCCCAGGAAACACAGAGGGACACTTTTTCCCAAGGGTTGTCTTGGCAGAATGAGGCACAATCTCTTTAAACTTTCTGGCACAAGGGAGCTCTGAGCTCTGGGTGCGGAGGGAGGTCCAAGTGCCAACCACTGGAGTGGGAGCTACAAATCATCAGGGCTTGTGTTCTTTGGAGGGCCAGACACTGGTGAGAGTGGGTGGGGGTGTGCACATGGAAGGACTTGAAGGGCACAATGAACTGTCTCAAAACACTGTCAAAGCAGGAAAATCCCATAGGGCACCACAACACATAAGCACTGGTGGCAAACAGGAAGGCCTTTAATTCCAAGACCTAAAGGGAGGTGAATCTTTGGAAGTAGCCACCGGAATGGCCACCAGATTCCATGAGGTTCCGCAGAGTCACAGGGTCCATTTGGCTTCGTAAGGCTCTGTGGTGTGATAATGGAGCCTTGATTCCATGGGTTTGCA
This sequence comes from Pipra filicauda, assembly GCF_003945595.2. Lineage (NCBI taxonomy): Eukaryota > Metazoa > Chordata > Aves > Passeriformes > Pipridae > Pipra > Pipra filicauda. The sequence continues at coordinate 59,157 of NW_024104860.1, read as the reverse complement.
AAATGTCTCAGGACTTTTTTGGTTCTAGGAGGCCCCACATATCACACTGGCCCCTTGGTTCCATGAGATTCCACAGTGCCCCAGGAATCCTTTGGTTCCACGAGGCCCTGCACTGTCACAATGGCCCCTTGATTTCATGAGGTTCCACAATGTCACAGGGATTCCTTTGCTTCCATGAGGCCCTGCAGTGTGACAATGGCCCCTTGATTCTAAGAGTTTCCACAGTCTCCCAGGGTTATTTGTTTCCATGAGGCCTTGCAGTGTCACAATGGCCTCTTAATTCCATGAGTTTTCACATTGTCACAATGCTCCCTTGATTCCATGAGATTCCACAGTGTCCCAGGGTTCCTTTGGCTCCAGAAGGCCCTACAGTGTCACAGTGGCCCCTTTACTCCAGGAGGTTCCACAGTGTCCTTGCTGGAACACACAGGGCTGTAATGTTGTCACCCCTGCAGAGCTGCCTCCAGCTCTGGGCTCCAGCACAGGAAGGACATGGACCTGCTGGAGCGAGTGCAGAGGGGAGCAGCAAGAGGATCAGAGGGATGGAGCAGCTCTGGTGTGAGGAAAGGCTGAGAGAATTGGGATTGTTGAGGCTGGAGAAGAGAAGGCTTTGGAGTGACCTAATTGTGGCCTTCTGGTGCCTGAAGGGAGCCAACAGGAAAGATGGAGAGAGACTTTGGACAAGGGCCTGGAGTGACAGGACAAGGGGCAGTGGCTTCACACTGAGAGAGGGCAGGGTTAGATGGGATATTAGGAAGAATTTCTGGACTGTGATGGTAGTGAGATCCTGGCACAGGTTGCTCAGAGAAGTTCTGGCTGCCCCATCCCTGGAAGTGTTCACGGCCAGGCTGGATGGGGCTCTGAGCTCTGAGTCTAGTGGAAGGTGTCCCTGCCCATGGCAGGGGGTTGGACTGAGATGCTCTTTAAGGTCCCTTCCAACCCAAACCATTCCATGATTCTGTGACTGGTGGGGGATGTGGTGGTCGGAGCTGATGGGCACAGAGACCCCAAAATGATGGAGTTTTCCATTCTGGGTGGAGGAAGGAGGGGGCAGCAGAACTGACACCCTGGACTGCTGGTGGTCAGACTTTGTCCTGTTTGGGAGACTGACAGATCTGGGTGTGAGTGTGGATGTGCTGGAGGGCAGGAAGGCTCTGCAGAGGGATCTGGACAGGCTGGATCAAGAAGGCCAAGTGTCAGGGCCTGCCCTTGGCTCCCAACAACCCCCTGGAACGCTCCAGGCTGGGGGCAGAGGGGCTGGAGAGCTGCTCAGCAGGAAGGGACTTGGGGGTGCTGCTTGACAGGGGCTGGATATGAGGCAGAGTGTGCCCAGGGGGGCAAGAAGGCCAAGGGCATGGTGGCCTGTGTGGAGAAGAGTGTGGCCAGCAGGAGCAGAGAACTGATTGCCCCTCTGTGCTGGGCACTGGGGAGGCCCCACCTGGAGTGCTGTGTCCAGTTGTGGCCCCTCAGTGCCAAAAGGCCCTTGAGGGGCTGGAGCATGTCCAGAGAAGGGAACGGAGCTGGGGAAGGCTCTGGAAAACATGTCTGCTGAGGGACGGCTGAGGGAACTGGGCTTGTTGAGTCTGGAGAAGGGGAGGCTCCGGGGAGATGTGATGTCATATGATGGATGTGATATCATAGAGGAGATGTGGTGTCGCAGGAAGGATGTGATGTCACAGGGAGAATGTGATGTCACGGAGAAGACATGATGTCTCAAGGGAGATGTGATGTCATATGATGGATGTGACATCATAAGGGAGCTGTGATGTCACATTAATGAGTTGCTGTCATAGGGTAGCTGTGATGTCATGGGGAGGTGTGATGTCACAGGGAAGATGTGATGTCATATAGGAGGATGTGCCATCATATGGATGATATGAGATCACAGGAGAGGTGTGATGTCATATGATGGATGTGATGTCATAGAGGAGATGTGATGTCACAGGAAGGATGTGATGTCAGAGGGGCATATTGTGATGTCACAGGGATGATATGGTTGTGACATTGTAGGGGAGATGTGATGTCACAGTGGTAGTGTGATGTCAGAGGGGTGTTGTGATGTCACGGGGAGGACATGATGTCACAGTTGATATGAGATCACAGGAGAGATGTGATGTCATATGATGGATGTGATGTCATAGGGGAGATTTGATGTCACAGGGAGGTGTGATGTCATAGGAAGGATGTGATGTCATAGGGGAGGTGTGATGTGATAGGGGAGGTGTGATGTCATGGGGATGATATGATATCACCGAAGAGATGTGATATGATTCATGTGATGTCATAGAGGAATCTTGATATCACAACAAGGATGTGATGTCATGGGGAAGCTGTGATGTCACAGGGATGATGTGATGTCACAGGAGAGATGGGATGTCATATGATGGATGTGACATCAGCTGTGATGTCATAGGGGAACTGTGATTTCACGGGGAGGATGTGATGTCACAGGGATGATATGGTATCTCAGGAGAGATGTGATGTCCTATGATGAATGTGACATCCTAGGAAAGATGTGGTGTCATAGGGGATGTGTGATGTCCCAGGAAGGATGTGATGTCACGGGGAGCATGTGATGTCAGAGAAGAGGTGACACATCCCCCCCAACCTTGCTCCAGCTAAAGCCCTCGAATTTGTCTTTGTTTCCTTTGGGTCCAAGGTCAGGCTGTTTTATTTCCAGGGATGTCTAGAGATGAGTTAAGGGTAACTCAGACCTTTGGTGAGGAAGGAGTTGTTTACTCTGGAGCATTAGAACTCAGCCTTTGTTCCTGGTTTCTTCCCACTCTTTCAGAGTAGTTCATTTCCCAGGGTAAAAGCTCTGATTCCCCAGCACAGTCAGCTTCTCCTGAGCTCAGGATCTTTCACTGGTCTCATTTTTCTCCAGTATTAATTCTGTGCCAAATTCTGAGCGCGACTGTGCCAAGTGTGTGGGGTCGGCCACGGGAACTTTGCTTTTCCCTGCAGAGCGCACGGAGGATGGTCACCAGGCGCACATGGTGTGTTAGGGAGGGTTCGAGACATACTGAAACTTGAAAACCAAGACACCATTAAAAGCTTAACAAAAACCAATATTTATTACCAAGAGGTGGCCAACAAAACAAACAAACCCAAAAGGGAGGAAGAAGGAGAGAAATAAGCCCCCAGCACGACCTCCCCAGTTACCCAGCTGTTGTCCATAAATTTATCTTACCGACCTAGCATACCTGTAATTACCCATAGCAGAAGCTGCATCCTTGGAGAGTCAGTAAGTTCACAAACTGGCAGGCGTCCCCGCCAAAAGGCAACGTTGTCCTTGGTGTGAAGTTAGCTCCCTTCCAAGAAAGCACTATCTGTTTTTATACAACTAACTGAGTGACCACAACCTCCCAGGTGTGGCCAGCACTGCCCAGCCCGAGGCCCTCAGTCCCACCTCCTGGGTGGATGTCAGTGCATCTCTTCTGTGCACGCGTGAGAACTTTGGAAATCGCCTCACGCATGCGCAGTGTGTTTTGGGGGTCTTTTCTAATTGAGTTGGGGGTGGAGCCTTCCTCCTCTCCTCATCACTTTCTCCTTCAAGCTACCTTGGAGGACAATTGGCCAATCACAGAACACCAACTAAAACAGTTTATACAGAAGTTCTCCCTCCAAGGACAAATTCACTGTTTTATCAGTGAACTTGGCAGGGAGAATATAAACTACTGCGGGTGGCTGGGGCCAAACACAGACCAAAAATATCAGCATAAATTCACCCTGGTACACTCAGTTACCACAGCAACCGTCAATGGACTCCTTCCTAACTGTGTTGCCATGGCAACCAAGGCTAAGACTAGTTGTGATGCTCAGTTGCCATAGAAACCTCCACTAGGGCCTGCTGCTATGGGCTTGTGCCATGGAATTCTGGATCCATGCTGTTGCCATGGCAACCATTAGTCACTCCTGGTGCCCAATGCCATGGTACCCGGACACAGAGATGCTTTGCCAGGGACTGTTTCCATGGCAACCAGCGCTTGACTGGGCTGTCATGGCAATCGTCATGGAAACCCATTGTCAGGGACTGTTGCCATGGACATTTCCACTTGTTGGCATGGTCAGCTGTCATGGAAACCATTTCAAGTCCCATTGCTAAGGCAGGTTGCCATGCCAACCGTCAGAAGGCCCCATTCCTCTGATGGTTGCCATGACAACTCACATGAAGACCCAATGCTGCTGTAATTTTCCATGGCAACCATCAAGAAACCTGTTGCCAGGGACCTTCTCATGGACACTTCCATGAGTCATTTTTCATGGCAACCATTCCACAATCATATTGAAAGGTTGGTTGCCATAAAAATCATCATAAGGAACCGTTGTTACAATCGGGGTCCATGGCAACCATCCCGATGTCCCAACCCTGTGGGCCCCCCATGCTGGGGGATGGACTTGGGGGGCTGGTTTGGGCTGGGAGAGGAGTGAATTTTCCTCCCAGGGGTTTCTCTGGGGTTGGGTTTGGATTTGGACTGGGAACAGGGGGGAGAATTCCAGGAGGGTTTGGTTCCTGCCCAGAGCCAAGGCCTTTCCTGCTCCTCATCCTGTCCCACCAGCGAGGGGGCTGGGGGGGCACCAGGAGCAGGGAGGGGACACAGCCTGGACAGGTGACCCTGACTGACCCCAGGGGTGTCCCAGACCGTGTGGCCTCACAGTCAGTGTGGGAAGGGGGGGAAGAAGGAAGGGGGGGATCCTGGGAGCGATGGGGTTTGTGTCCCCAGGTCCCCATTCCCTGGGATGGAGCCCTGCTCACCCGGGGATGCTGAACAGCTGCCCTGGGGATGCTGAACACCCACCTGCCTGTGGGAAGCAGGGAAGGAACTTTGGGTTTTTGCTCCCCCCTGGACCTGTCTGTGCCTCAGCCCAGGAGTTGGGTCCCTGAGCTCTAAACCCCAAGCCCTGACCATTAAGCACCGCAACACCCCTCGGGAGCAGGGCAAGGACCTGCAGGGCCCCGAGCAGGCCCAGGGGTTGGCAGAGGAACGGGAGGTGACTTGTGTCAGCTCAGCCCGTGGCACACAAGGAGCAGAGGGGTGGCAATGCTGGCAGGACTCAGCTGTGCCTCAGGATCTCAAGGGGGCCCAGGGCTGGCAAGGGGCTGCCAGGTCACCTCTGTGCCAGCCCTGCCAGGCAGCAGCAGCCTCGGGCACCAAGAGTCAGGGGAGCCATCTGTGCACACCTCTGAGAGCTGCCCCAGCTGAGAGTCACTCTCAGGGGTCCTTAGAGGAGGATCCTGGGCAACTTGGTGCAGTCAAGGCACCATTCTGACCCTGAGCAACCCCAGGGACTCCGGGGACCACTCTGACACTGTCGGGCATTCTGGAGCTGAAGGGATCCACAGACACTCTGCAGCCTCCTGGAATCAAAGGAACCTGTTGGGACACGGGGACCAAAAGAACCTGGGACTCAGTGGAGCCTCAGGAAATCCAGGGACCATTGTGACACTGGAGAACCACATGGAAACAAGGGGCCATCCTGATGCTCTGGAACCTCCTGGAACCGAGGGTCCATTGTGTCACTACAAGGATTTATGGATCCAAAGGAACACAAGGACACTGTGGAATCTCCTGGAACCAGGGGGCCACTGTGGCATCTGGGGCCTCATGGAACAGAAGGAACCCTGAGACATTTTGGAAGCTCATGGGATGAAAAGGGCCACTGTGACAATACAGGGCCTCAGGAATGCTGAATGCTGAATAATTTTGGAACATCAGATAACCAAGGGGCCATGGTGACACTGCAGGGTCTCATGGAAACAAAGAAACCCTGGGAAACTGCAGAACCTGCTGAATTTGATGGGCCACTGTGACTCAGGGCAATCTCCTTGAGTCAAGAGGCCACTGTGACACTGCCGGGCCTCCTGGAATCCAAGGGACCCTGGGACAGAGTGGAACCTCCTGAAATTAAGGAATCAAGGGCCCGTTGGGATTCTGTGTAACCTGGTGGAACCAAGCGGCACTGGGACACTGCAGGACCCCATGGAACCAAAGGAATGTGGGGACAGTGTGGAATCTCACGGAGCCAAGGGGCTATGGTGACATTGTGGAGCCTCATGGAACCAAAGGGCCCACTGTGACTCCTTAGAACTCCATGGAATCAAGCAGACCCGCTGCCTTCCCCCCGCCCCTGCTGGCTCTGCTGCTGCTTGGGCACCTCTGGAGTCAGCATTTCCTTTGGCAGCACAACTTAGACGAGATAGTTTTCCAGAGCTGGCTTTTCCCCCTCTTTCCCATGGTTTTCCTTTTTGGTTTTTGTTTCCCTGAGGAGAAAAGAGGGAATAGAAGCACATGCTGATCTCTGGTTTTATCTGTATACAAAAGGGAGCTGGGGTGGGGGAGACAAAGCGATTTCTCTCTCTATTCTCTCTCTTTTATCCCACTCCCACCTCCCTCGCCACACCCCGGGCGACTGTTTCACCGCCGCCCCTCCTCGCCCGTCCCGCGGGGCAGCTCTTTGAGCTCCGGGGCGGCGGAGACTCCCCCGGCGCGGCCCTTTGGTTTTCCTTGGTTTATTCTCCGGAGCTGATTCCGTTCCGAGCTCGCCCCCCCTCTCTGGCGACCCCCGCCAGGGCCCGTCCCGGGGCGGCTCCTTCAGTGCCACGGGCGGCGGGGACCCCTCGGGGCGGCTCCCCCAGGGCCCCGCCCGCCGCCGCCGCTCCCCGGGGCCCTCCCCGCTTCCTGCCGGGATCGGACACCGCCGGCGGCCCCGGCCCTGCCGGGCTCCATCAGCCTCAGCAATTGCTGCCAAGGAGGGGCCGGGGCTTCCTCTTGGCCTTCGTCTCCCTGGCGCTGGGGCTCGGCTTCTACCTGCGCCAGAAGGTGAGGGGGGTCCCAGGGGGTCGTGTGTCCCCCCAGAGCGTCTGTGCCCCCCCGGGGACCCCCCACCCCGGTGTCACCCCCTTTTCTCTCCCCACAGAGCTCCTGAGCCGGCGGCGGCCGCAGCCCCTCCCCGGGGCCTCGGGCCCAGCCTGGATCCCCCCTGTCCCCGTGAGGATTTTGGGGGGGTCGTGTGTCCCCCCCTCCCCTGCTGCCACTCCTGATCCCAGGAAAGCTTCCCAGTTCTCCCCAGTCCCGGTTATTGGGGGGCAGTGGGGAAGGGGTGGTGGGACCACAAACTGAGTGGGAGGGGAGTGGGACCCAACAAAAGTGGAGGGGGAGGGGCACTGAGGTTTGGGGGATAATGGGAAATGGGTGGGAGAGGTCAGAAGAGTGGGGAAAAGGGAGGGTGGGACCCCCAAACTGAGCATAAGGGGGCTGGGGATTGGGTAGATGATGTGGAAGGGGTGGGAGAGGGGGGAAAAAAGTGGGGGTTGGGACCCTCACAGTGATCCTGGGGGGGGCTAGGGATTGAGGGGACCATGGAAAAGTGGGAGGAACAGGGAGAATGGTGGAAAAGAGAGGGTGGTCTGGAGGGTCCAACAGTCCCATGGGGGTCTTTGGGCACCAGATTTTGGGAAAGGGGGATGGCCTCCCTGAGCTCCCAACTTACTGTGGGGTGCTGGCGGCTGCTGGATCCAATCTCAGCCTCGGATTGTGCCAAAACTTTCAGTTTAGAGGAATTACAGAGGTGTGACTGAACTTTTGTCCCTGAAATTTTAATGATGGTAAAACAGACCCATGGATAGAAATGAATTTATTTAGAGTTACAAATGATCAGACAAAAGATCTTCATCGGAATTATTTACTGCACAATAGAACACTAAGAAGGGGGGCCCCTGGTGGTCTCGTGGTTAGGATGCGGTGCTCTCATCGCCACGGCCCAGGTTCGATTCCCGGTCAGGGAACCCCTCTGGGCAGATGGAGCTCGTCAGCCCTGTAAGGCCATCCATCTAAGAGAAGGTCACTCTAAACAAACCTACGTCCTGAGGACCTCGCTGCCACCATCTGAGCTTCGCTCGGCCCCAGCAGATGAACCTTAGGATTAAAGGGTGGACTCAGTTCAGCGCACACTGTGTCTCACCTAAAAAATCCACTGCGCAGGCTCAAAGGGTAATGACCTTTCCCAAATCTTTGTTCACGAAGACTGGCCATACATACAGAACACTAAAACTACCAGGAGTACCAGTTCGGGGTGGAAGCAGTGGCCAAAGCCCTTCCCGCAGTCGGGGCACTTGTAAGGCTTTCCTTACCGGTGGGTCCGTTGGTGTCTGGTCAAGTTACAGCTCCAGGTGAAGCTCTTCCCACACTCCCCACACTTGTAGGGCCTCTCACCGGTGTGGATGCGCCGGTGGGTGACAAGGGTGGAGTTGTACTTCAAGCCCTTCCCACAGTCGATGCAGCAGAAGGGCCTCTCATCCGTGTGTGTCATCTCATGTCTGAGGAGACTTGAGCTGGTCCGAAACCTCTTCCCACATTGCAAGCATTTGTACCGCCGTTCCCCAGTGTGGATGAGCTGGTGGGTACGGAGGGTGGAGCTACAGTTGAAGCTTTTCCCACATTCCCCACATGTGTAGGGGCGTTCCCCGCTGTGGATGAGCTGGTGTCGGATCAGGTTGGAGCTGTCAGTGAAGCTCTTCCCACAACCATTACACACGTAGGGCCGTTTCCCAGTGTGGATGCGCTGGTGTCTGAACAGGTGGGAGCTCTGGTTGAAGCTCTTCCCACATTCCCCACATGTGTAGGGCCGTTCCCCAGTGTGGATGTGCTGGTGGCGGATGACGATGGAGCTCTTCCTGAAGCTCTTCCCACATTCCAAGCACTTGAACTGCTTCTCCCTGCTGGGAGGCTGATCAGGGACCACCAGGTCAGAGCTAAGCCTCAAGCTCCGGCCGCCTTCCCGGCACAGGCTGGCTCTTTCCTCCTCAGAGCACCCTGGGATGGCTTTGGAGCCCCTCCTGCGGGGGGATCTCCGGCCCTTTTCCTCCCCGCTGCCTTCCTGCGCCGGGGAGCCCTTCAAAACGGCCTCTCCCACCAGGGTCTCACGGGGGGATTTGTCCTCCGGGCTCTCCGTCCTCACCTCGGGGCCTGGGGCAGGAAGCAAGAAGGACAGGCAGGGGATTTGCCTCCGGCCCACAGGGAAGGCCAAGGACATCCCCCCAACTCCGGCCCCGGCAGGACGGCGGCGCCAGCGGGGTTGTCCTGCAGCCGGGGCCATGCTCGGCTGACAGAGCCAGCACAACACCCGCCCAAAGGGACACTGACTTCCTCCTCACCTGCCTGGGGGGACCAAGGCATCTTCCTCTTCCTCGCAGCCTCCTCCTCCATCCGACCAAGCTTTGGGAAGGACAAATCCTGATGGGGGGAAAACAAGGGCTGAGTGCGTTGGCTTGGGGGTTCCTCCTGCCCAAGTCCATCTCTAGAACTCACCGGGCATCCTGTGTCCATAAAAACCTCCAAAACACCAAGATTCAGCCCAGAAAAACCCAAACCACCCAGATTCAGGCAAAAAACCCTCTCAGAAATAGCAAGATGAAGCCCCCCCTCAAACTGCAAAAAGTTGAGTTTCAGGAAAAAAATACTCCAAAATATGAAAATTCTGCCTAAAAAAACGCTCCCAGGAGTTCCCCCATTGTGGTCTGCCCCCTCTGGGGTTCAGAGGGTCTCCCCTGTCTGGGATGCTGGGGGTCCCACTTTGTGATGCTGGGAGTGTTGGGGGTCCCAAGGGTCCCTTCTCCTGTGACTCTCGCCTTCCAAGTGCCGCGTTCCCAGACATTCTCCCTCTCTGGATTCTGTACATTGCTGTCCCGAGGATACCAGGGGTCACCACTGTCCTACTGTGCTGCTCTGAACCAGCAGAGCAGCTGGAGAACAGATGGTGGTAAAGTGTGGTCAGTGCCAAGTGCTTTAGGGCTCTTAGGCCCAAAGAAATGTCTCTGCCCTGAGAATAGGGTTGACACGTGGGAGGCTGCTCCAGGGGTCTGCAAGAGGCCTCGTGCTCCGCTTGGCCCCAGCACTGGCTGGTACCAACACCCCCGGCTGCCTCCAGCCCTGGGCAGCTCTGCTGCCACAGGCTGTGCCCTCACCGTGGCCCTGCAATGGCCCTGCCTGTCCCTCACCCAGGGCCCTGCCCGTGGCCCTGTCCCTTGGCTCTCTCTCTGCCAAGGGAGCTCTCACCCGAGAGCTCCTTGCCCACAGCCGGGGGGGCTCCCAGCACCACCACCACTGCCCAGAGAAGTCCCCCCAGAAAAGGGGCTGGGTGGGGTCCTGGGTGGGCTCTGAATATTTCTGGGGGTCCTTGGGGGGCTGTGGGTTAGGGTGTCCCACTGCCGCCTCCCCAGCCCCACTGAGCCGAGCAGTGCCACAAAATCGCTCCGACTGACTAAGAAACCTCGACACAAGTTCTTTATCCTGTCACCTTCTCAGCTTATCCCTTCCCGCTCCCAGCCCCCTCTGCTGGCTGTCTCTCTCCTCCCTGTGCCCGTCAGTCACAGCTGCAGTTCTTCCCTCCATCGCAGTCTGGGGGCCCTGCTGAGGAGGTGCTCAAGGAGTTGGTGGTGCCGATCTCCCCCTGCTGCAATTCCTTCCCCCAGGTATGGCTCAGAGTGCCTGACTTCCCTCCTGTGCCTCTGGGCCAGCCAGTTCCTTCCTCCTGGCATTGTCTTCTCCATCAGTGGGCAGCGAGGGGCCCTGGATGGTCCCTACGAACCCCCTGCCCTCAGTCCCTCCTGGGCTGGCACATCTCCCAGCCTGTGTCACGGCACCGGCTGCTGCCAAGGGACGGCCCTGCTGCAGTTTGCACCTAAACCCAACAAACTGGGGCGGGGGGGCAGCCCTGGAAATCAGGGTTTTGCTCCCATGGCTCTGCAGGGGCTTCCCACGGGCTCTCAACCTCCTTTGGGCATCCCCTGCTCCAGCGTGGGCTCCTCCCGGGCTGCAGGGGGGTCTCTGCTCCATCCTGGACTCATCCACAGCTCACAGGCCCTTCAGCTCAGGGTCACCCAGAGCTCCAGCCAGTTCTATGGAGCAGCGATCCCCTGGTCCCCTGCCAGTGTGGGCACCTCGCCAGGGCTGTTCCTCGAGGTTCTCTGGCCCCCTGCCAGTCCAGGGCTGTTTCTCCAAACCACCAAAGCACGTGTGCCAAACGCCCTGGTTGGTCAGTGCCGGCTGGGGGAGTGGGCACTCGGTGAGGGGATGAGAAAACTGCACCAGGGCTGGGCTGAAAGAGGCTTCAGCACCACTTCTGATGGCCCAGGGGCAGCATCTGGCTTCTCCCAAACAGAGAGAGGGCACTTGTTCCTCTGCAGGGAGTCAAGGGCAGGAGGGTGACTCCTGCTTCATGGATGGAATGGCAGAGGATCCCTTGGGTCCCCAGGATGGATCAGCACTCAGGGATACAAACTGCCCTCAGAATCAAAATGCAGCTGCCAGCACAGATTTCCTTGTAAAGTCTGAACGGAGTAAAGCTCTGGAAAGGAGATTGTGCCCCATGGATGAGATTGCAGAGGCTCCCTCAGGTCCCCAGAATGAATCAGCAACCAGGAATAGACACAAAAGGCCCCCACAAAGATTTTGGGGGGAGTGTCCTGTAGGGAGGGGACAGTGTCACCCCACCAGGGCAGGGCTGGCAAGTGGGAGGCTGCTCCAGGGCTCTGCAAGAGGCCTCGTGCTCTGCTCGGCCCCAGCACTGGCTGGTACCAACACCCCCGGCTGCCCCCGGCCCTGGGCAGCTCTGCTGCCACAGGCTGTGCCCTCACCGTGGCCCTGCAATGGCCCTGCCTGTCCCTCACCCGGGGCCCTGCCCGTGGCCCTGTCCCTTGGCTCTCTCTCTGCCAGCTCAGTGTGGGGCACACGGGCTGGGGGTCCCTCCCAAGCCCCCCGGGCAGCCGGCGTTGGCTGGGGGGATGTGAGGGCTGGGCCTGCTCAGCACAGCCCCGGCCTCGTGCCCAGCGCCTCTTTCCTGACCCACACAAGAGCTTCCCGGCCCCCCCAGGGCTCCCCTGCTGCTGCCTCTGCTCCTGGCCCTGCCTTTGCTGCTCCCTTGGCTGGGGCAGCGGCTGCAGGGGGGGATGGCAGCAGCTTCAGCTCCACGGCACTTCCTGGGGGGAGCTCAGCCCGGGGGGACGGGCAGGGACCTGATGGGGATGGACAGGGGCCCAGCAGGGACAGCCAGGGCCTGCAGGGGAAGGCACAGGGACAACCTGGACCCCACACTGCCACCGCTGTCTCTGCTCCTCCTTGCAGGCTCCGTGGCCAGGCACAGTTTGTGTTCCTGGGTGCCCACCATCTCAGCACTTGGAGACGCTCAAATCAGCGCCCGCAGCTCTGCAGCAAAGCCCCAGCTCACCTGGCACACAGGGGATGGACACAGCACCTGCTCGGGGATGGGCAGTCACAGCTTTGTCTTCCTCCCCACCACAGGGCTCTCCTTCCTCAGCAGCACCTCTGCCTTGCACTTATTCTCAGCCTCACCTCAGGGACAGCTCTGGGCTCACCTCCGCGCCACTTCTCAGCCTCACCTCAGGGCCTGGGCTCAAGGACAGGAACCTGCAGGGAGGGGACATCAGGTGCAAGCTGAGGGCTGCCTGCTTGCACTGGCCTCTGGGCTTCCTTCTCCTTCCACAACCATCCCAGAACTCAGCCTGCTTTTCTAACACCACACATTTACAGACTAACCTTGGAGATAGATATGGACAGACATCTCTATCACCCTGGGGATAGAGCCTCAAGCATGTGCTGCCATAGGAATGGGAATCAGAGAATCACAGAATCAGCCACGTTGGAAAAGACCTCCGAGATCATCAAGTCCAACCCTGGATCCAACCCCGCCGTGCTTCCCAGACCATGGCACTGAGGCCACATCCACTCTCACCTTCAACACCTCCAGGGACGCTGACTCCACCCCCTCCCTGCCCAGCCCATTCCAAGGCCTGATGACTCTCTTGGGAAAGAATTGCTTCCTAATATCCAACCTAAACCTCCCCTGGCACAGCTCAAGACCCAGCCCTCTTGTCCTACTGCTGCTTCCTGGCACAACAGCCCCACCCCCACCTGGCTCCAACCTCCTGGCAGGGACTTGCAGACAGTCAGGAGGTCTCCCCTGAGCCTCCTCTTCTCCAGCCTCAACACCCCCAGCTCCCTCAGCCTCTCCTCACACCACTTGTGCTCCACTCCCTTCCCCAGCCTCGCTGCTCTTCTCTGCACCTGCTCCAGCCCCTCCAGGGCCTTCCTCAACTCAGGGGCCCAGAGCTGGACACAGCACTCCAGGGGTGGCCTCACCAGCGCTCACTCCAGCCCAACAATCACTTCCCTGCTCCTGCTGACACACTCTTCCTCACACAGGACACCAGCCATTGGCCCTCTTGGCCACCTGGCCACACTCTGCCTCCTCTTCAGCTTCCTGTCCATCCCCACTCCCAGCTCCCTTCCTGCCTGCCTGCTCTCCAGACACTCTGGCCCCAGCCCGGGGGGCTGACGGGGCTTCTTGTGGCCAAAGGGCAGGACCCGGCCCTTGGCCTGCTGGAACCTCATCCCCTTGCAATCAGCCCATGGATCCAGCTGGGCCAGGTCCCTCTGCAGAGCCCTCCTGCCTTCCAGCACATCAACACACCCCCAGCTTGGGGTCACCTGCACATTTGCTGATGAAATGCCTGGTTCTGCAGCAGCTGCAGATGCTCAAGGGGCAGCAGGACCAAGTCAGGGGCCTGGGGGGGCCTGGGGGGCTTTGGGGTCCAGGGGGGTCCTGGGGGAGCTGGGGAGGGGCTTTGGGGATTGGGAGTACAAACCAGGACAGACCAGTACAGACCAGGACAGACCAGGACAGACCAGTACAGACCAGTACCTCCTCACTGCTCCCCAGATCTCTCCTGGAGCTGGGCCACGTTGTCCTGGGACACCTCAGCCCCCTCCCAGTGGCCTCCCAGTACAGCCCAGTGCCCCCAGTACAGCCCACTGTGTTCCTGTCCCAGGGTGCTGGGTGATCCCTCTTTGGGGGGGGGGCTGGAAGGGATTTGAGGGGAGGCTGGGGGAGATTTGGGGGGGAGGTTGGATAGGAATTTGGGGGGTTTTGGGGTGCTTTGGGTGCATTTAGGGGAGTTAAAATGGGTTTGGAGGGTACTGGGGCATCAAAGGGATCTATGGGAGGAGGGGATTTAAGGAAAAATGGTGGTTGGGGACATTTAGGGGGGGTTAAAGCGGCTTGGGTGGGGAGGGGCAGCTCCACGAGCAGGTGATTCCTGAGACCCCTCTGGTGTCCCCAAGACCCTCTTGGTGTCCCCAGTTCCCCCCTTAACACCCCGAGCCCCCCCTGGTGTCTCCAATGTCCCCAGGGCCTCCCCATGGCCCCAACTCTCCCCTTGACATCCCCAATTCCACTGTCCACAAACCCCTCCCCACTGTCCCCATTGTCCCCAAACCCATCCCTGATGTCCCCAACCCTCCATCTCACCCCAGAAGCCCCCCCTGGACCCTCTGACCACAAAAACACACTGCCTCCCACACTCACAGAAAGGCCAAGGGCATCTCGGGACACGTTGGGGACAGTTGGGGGGCTTTGAGAGGCACTGAGTGATTACTGGGGGATACTGGGACACACTGGGGGGAACCAGGGGGCACTGGGAGGGACTGGGGAGTTACTGGGGGCTTACCAGGACACACAGGGAGACACTGGGAGGTTACTGGGCCATACTGGGGGTTACTGGGTGCTCACTGCAGGATCACTGGGCCATCCTGGGGGGCAGTGGGAGGTCACTGGGATACACTGGGTGGTCACTGAGGGGGTTACTGGGCCACACTGAGGGTAACTGGGAGGTCACTGGGATATACTGGGGGCACTGGGATCCCCTTATCCGGATGTGGTACATCTCCCCCTGGACTTTTGTGGGCACCCCCAGGACCCCTCCCCTGAGGGCTGGGAGATCCCCTGAACCCCACTGCTGGGCTTTAGGGGACACCTAAAGGGTGTCTTTGTATGCTGAGTCTCTGTATGCTGAGTTTTGGGGGTCTCTGGGGTTCGAGGGGGGAATTGGGATCCCCTTTCCTTGGGGTTGGTCCGCTGGGCTGGCAGAGACATTGTGGTGGGACAGGAAATGGCCTCATAGGAGTTTTAGTTGGCCGTGGCCAGACAGGATTGACACGGGGACTCCATAAAATCCACACAAAACCCCTGAAATTCCCTCAGAAATCCACCTCTGGACCCATCAAAACCTCCTCAAAAACACCCCAAATCCCCTCAGAGACCTCATCTCCCCCCCAGGACACCCTAAGCCCTCTCAGTGACCTGCAAAACCCACCTGGGACCCTCCAGGCCCTTTCAGGGACCCCAAAAACCCCCTCAGGGACCCTCAAAACCGCCTGGGACTCCCTAAATCCCCCTAGAAACCTCAAAAACTCTTTCAAAGACCCTCCCCCCAAAGCCCCCCAGGACCTCCCAATTCCCTCGGAGACTCCAAAACTCCCTCAGGGATTCCCAAACCCCTTCAGGGACCTTCAACCTCCCCCCTAAGTCCCCTCAGGACACCAAACCCCTTCAGAGCCCCCCAAAACCTCCTCAGGGACCCCTAAAAGCCCCTAAGGGACCACAAAACCACAGAACAGCAGAAGAGCTTTCTGTAAAGGAAGAGAGCAAAGAATCTGAGAAGGAGGAGACCAAGGAAAAACTGAAGCAAAGCAATAAAATCATCCTCGCCCTTCCAGTTTTTCCTTCACCTTTTTCTCACTTTTCCTTTTTTTAGGGTTCTTTTTTTGGTTGGGTGGTTTTGAATTTTTTTCTCCGAGGGACTTTCTCACGAATCGAATCAAACATCCGGGTTCTTGGGAGGCCTCCGGGCCCCGCGGCCCCCGAGAGGGTCCTCCGAACCTCCGAACCCCCCGCGCTAAACCCTCCCGAGCCCTCCAGCCTTTCCCCCCACAGCCGCGCTCCCCGCAGCCCCCGAGGGGATCCCCAGACCCCGCTCTCCCGCACCCCCCGCCTGCACTCAGAGCTCACCGACCGACCCGCCGCCATCACCGATTCCCGGCAGCCAACGCGGCAGGGGCGGGGGCGGGGCTGCGGGGGCGTGGCCGCGCGCTGATTGGCTGCGGCGGCGTTCTCGGACGCGGTGCGCGCGCAGCCGGGAATCGGTGCTGGCGGCGGGGCCTGCGGTTCGCTCTGAGTGCTGTGAGTCCCCCCGGGGGGGATCGGGAGGGTTTAGCGGGGGGGTTCGGGGATAACCGAGGAGGTTTTGAGGGGTCCCTGAGGGAGTTCGGTGTCCTGAGGGGACTCAGGGGGTGGTTGAAGGTTCCTGAAGGGGTTTGGGGGTCTCTGAGGGGGTTTTGGTTTCTGAGGAGATTTGGGGGGTGCCAGGTGGGCTTTGGGGGTCTCTGAGGAGGTTTGGGGGTCCTGGCGGGACCTTTTAGGCAGTTTTGGGGTCTCTAGGGGGTTTACGGGGTCTTAGACGGTTTTGAGGGTCTCTGAGGGGGATTGGGGGGTCCCTAAAGGGGACTGGGGGGTCCCAGGTGGGTTTTGCGGGTCACTGAGAGGGTTTAGAGGGTGCTGGGGAGGGATGAGGTCTCTGAGGGCATTTGAGGGGACCTTGAGAAGGTTTTGATGTGTCGAGGGGGGGATTTCAGGGGGTTTGAAGGCATTTTGGGGGGTCCCCTAAAGCCCAGCAGTGGGTCCAAAGGGTCCCCCAGCCCCAAGGGGAGGGGTCCTAGGGATGGCCCCCAAAATCCGGGGGGAAATGTACCACATCCGGGTAAGGGGATCCCTAGACCCCAGTATAGCCCAGTGACTTTCCAGTGACCCCTTCAGTGACCAGCCAGTGTGTCCCAGTGACCTCCCACTGCCCCCCAGGATGGCCCAGTGATCCTGCAGTGAGCACCCAGTAACCCCCAGTATGGCCCAGTAACCTCCCAGTGTCTCCCCATGTGTCCTGGTAATTTCCCAGTAACTCCCCAGTCCCTCCCAGTGTCCCCCAGTAACCCCCAGTCCCTCCCAGTGCCCCCTGGTTCCCCCCAATGTGTCCCAGTATCCCCCAGTAATCCCCCAGTGCCCCACAAAGCCCCCCAGTTGTCCCCAACATGTCCCCAGATGCCCTTGGCCTTTCTGTGAGTGTGGTGGTGGGGTGTTTCTGTGGTCAGAGGGTCGAGGGGGGCTCCTGGGGTGAGATGGAGCGTTGGGGACATCAGGGATGGGGTTTGAGGACAGTGGGGTTAAGTTTGGGGACAGTTGAATTGGGGGTGTCAAGGGGGGAGTTGGGGCCATGGGGAGGCCGTGGGGACATTGGAGACACCAGGGGGGTCTCGGGGTGTTAAGGGGGGAACTGGGGACACCAAGAGGGTCTTGGGGAAACCAGGGGGGGGTCTCAGGACTCACCTGCTCTTGGTGCAGCCCCTCCTCTGCCCGCCCAGGCCTCATTAACCCCTCCCAAATGTCTCCTAACCTCCATTTTCCCTTTAATCCCCTCCCCCCATAGGTACCTCTGACCCCCCAATGTCCCCAAGACCTCTTTTAACTTCCCTAAAGGCACTCAAAACCCCCAAATCCCCATCCAAACTCCTCAGATCCCCCCAAATCTCCCACAGCCCCCCCTCAAATCTTTTCCAACTCCCCCCAAAGAGGGATCACCCGGCACCCTGGGACAGGAACACAGTGGGCTGTACTGGGGGCACTGGGCTGTACTGGGAGGGCACTGGAGGGGGCTCAGGTGTCCCAGGACAACGTGGCCCAGCTCCAGGAGAGATCTGGGGAGCAGTGAGGAGGTACTGGTCTGTCCTGGTCTGTACTGGTCTGTCCTGGTTTGTACTCCCAATCCCCAAAGCCCCTCCCCAGCTCCCCCAGGACCCTCCCGCTCCCCAAAGCCCCCCAGGCCCCCCCAGGCCCCTGACTTGGTCCTGCTGCCCCTTGAGCATCTGCAGCTCCTGCAGAACCAGGCATTTCTTTGCTCCCCACAGGGTCCTTCCCACACCCAGAATGGAATCTGGAGGCAGCAGGATGTGCACAGGGCTCCCATTTCCTACAGTGCAAAGGGGCTGCAGGGAATGATTCCCCTGCTCTTGCAAATCTGCCAAAACCTGCAGGGCACAGAAGGGGGAGCTTCAGGAATTTGCTGGCCTTGGGAGTGGAGCTCACAGAGTATTGAGAGGAACATATCCCTCAAATACAATCTCTGTGCATACACAAAATCTGTCTGGACAGACAGATAAAGCAATAATCAGATATATTCTGTATCATATCTATGGCACGTATTCTATAGAATCCATCCTTAGGTATTGTATGATGTATCTGTAAGATGTTACAAATAATAAGAAGTAATAGAACAAGTGTCCTCCTCCTTAGGGACACACACTTCAGAAGGGACCTTGCACTTGACCCCCCTCTCTCTTCAGCTTCAAACCACCCGGTGCCACAGAGGGGGACAGAGCTCCTGTGGAACATTCTATTCCACTGACACAGAGCAAGGAATAAACCCAAACTATTGCCTGGGTTTGTTCCCTGGGGGTCTCTGCAGCAGCAAGCACAGCCCCACACTGACTGCTCTGGGCTGTGCAGGCATTTGTGGTTCTGCCTGTCTCACACACACACAAAACAGTCTTGTTAGTGCTGCCCTCAGGAAACCCCCCCAGCCTTGGTCCAGCTAAAGCCATGGAATCTGTCTTTGTTTCCCTTGGGTTCAGGGTCAGGCTGTGCCTGTGTCCAGCCCAGAGGCTCAGAAAAGCATTTCTCCAGTCCCACTGCAATCTGCTGCTGCAGACAGGACCCAGGCACTGGTGGCACTGGGAGTGAACAGCAGAGTGTTTCCAGGGGCTCTCTGAAGGAACACGAGTGTCCAAAGAAACCAGCACAAGTGTCCACAGAAGTCCCAGTCCTTCATCTCTGAATGAGCTTGTTCAGCCCAGGAAAATCTGTCTAAGTTTTATTTCCATGGAAGGAGCTTTTTCCCACTTTAACACCAGTTTGGTTCCAAACCAAATTCTTCATTTCCTCCTCCCAGTTTACCTGAAGGACACTGACAGGGGCCATGGACACTGACAGGGATCACAGAGCTTGTCCCTTGGCCATACAGCTCCTGTTGTTTGGCAGCACAGGAGAGGTTAATTAGAGCCCAGGCTCCAATCCCAGGGCACCCATTGGATCAGCACTTGTGGATACAAACTGACCTTGGGCTCAGGATGCAGCTGGGAGCAGAGATTTCCCTGCAAAGTCTGCAGTGAGTCAAGCTCTGGAGAGGAGATTGTGCCCCATGGATGGGATTGCAGAGGCTCCCTCAGGTCCCCAGCAGGAATCATCACTCTCTGCAAGTCCCTGCCAGGAGGTTGGAGCCAGGTGGGGGTGGGGCTGTTCTGCCAGGAAGCAGCAGTAGGACAAGAGGGCTGGGTCTTGAGCTGTGCCAGGGGAGGTTTAGGTTGGATATTAGGAAGCAATTTTTTCCCAAGAGAGCAATCAGGCCTTGGAATGGGCTGGGCAGGGAGGGGGTGGAGTCAGCGTCCCTGGAGGTGTTGAAGGTGAGAGTGGATGTGGCCTCAGTGCCATGGTCTGGGAAGCACAGCGGGGTTGGATCCAGGGTTGGACTTGATGATCTCGGAGGTCTTTTCCAACGTGGCTGATTCTGTGATTCTGTGATTGCCATTCCTATGGCAGCACATGCTTGAGGCTCTATCCCCAGGGTGATAGAGATGTCTGTCCATATCTATCTCCAAGGTTAGTCTGTAAATGTGTGGTGTTAGAAAAGCAGGCTGAGTTCTGGGCTGGTTGTAGAAGGAGAAAGAAGCCCAGAGGCCAGTGCAAGCAGGCAGCCCTGAGCTTGCACCTGATGTCCCCTCCCTGCAGGTTCCTGTCCTTGAGCCCAGGCCCTGAGGTGAGGCTGAGAAGTGGCGCGGAGGTGAGCCCAGAGCTGTCCCTGAGGTGAGGCTGAGAATAAGTGCAAGGCAGAGGTGCTGCTGAGGAAGGAGAGCCCTGTGGTGGGGAAGAAGACAAAGCTGTGAATGCCCATCCCCGAGCAGGTGCTGTGTCCATCCCCTGTGTGCCAGGTGAGCTGGGGCTTTGCTGCAGAGCTGCGGGCGCTGATTTGAGCGTCTCCAAGTGCTGAGATGGTGGGCACCCAGGAACACCAACTGTGCCTGGCCACGGAGCCTGCAAGGAGGAGCAGAGACAGCAGTGGCAGTGTGGGGGTCCAGGTTGTCCCTGTGCCTTCCCCTGCAGGCCCTGGCTGTCCCTGCTGGGCCCCTGTCCATCCCCATCAGGTCCCTGCCCGTCCCCCCCGGCTGAGCTCCCCCCAGGAAGTGCCGTGGAGCTGAAGCTGCTGCCATCCCCCCCTGCAGCCGCTGCCCCAGGCAAGGGAGCAGCAAAGGCAGGGCCAGGAGCAGAGGCAGCAGCAGGGGAGCCCTGGGGGGGCCGGGAAGCTCTTGTGTGGGTCAGGAAAGAGGCGCTGGGCACGAGGCCGGGGCTGTGCTGAGCAGGCCCAGCCCTCACATCCCCCCAGCCAACGCCGGCTGCCCGGGGGGCTTGGGAGGGACCCCCAGCCCGTGTGCCCCACACTGAGCTGGCAGAGAGAGAGCCAAGGGACAGGGCCACGGGCAGGGCCCCGGGTGAGGGACAGGCAGGGCCATTGCAGGGCCACGGTGAGGGCACAGCCTGTGGCAGCAGAGCTGCCCAGGGCCGGGGGCAGCCGGGGGTGTTGGTACCAGCCAGTGCTGGGGCCGAGCAGAGCACGAGGCCTCTTGCAGAGCCCTGGAGCAGCCTCCCACTTGCCAGCCCTGCCCTGGTGGGGTGACACTGTCCCCTCCCTACAGGACACTCCCCCAGAACTCTTTGGGGGGCTTTTTTGTGTCTATTCCTGGTTGCTGATTCCTGCTGGGGACCTGAGGGAGCCTCTGCAATCCCATGCATGGGGCACAATCTCCTCTGCAGAGCTTGACTCACTGCAGACTTTGCAGGGAAATCTGTGCTGGCAGCCCCAGTATGTCACAACCCCCTACACTCCCCCCAGGATATTTGGGACGAGTTCCCCCTTCCCAGGCACCTGCAGGATGAGGGGGGAGGCGCTTGTTTTCCTACTGTTGTTGCTCCACCCCTGTCCCTGCCCTTCCTGCCGCTGTCCGGTGAGCGGAGCGACCACGATGGGAAAGGGGTGAGAGAAGCGACCCAGGAGCCTGAAGCGGGGGAGTGGAGAAGGGGAAGCCTGGACAGAGGGAACCTCTGGGATCCCCGGGACAACAGAGTGGAGAACCTGGAGAGGGGGAATGTCTGGGAACGTGGCACCCTGAAGGCGTGGAAGCAATTTTTTTCTAACAGAGTAATCAGGCCTTGGATTACTGTCCCCCAACACTCCCAGCATCTCTAAGTGGGACCCCCAGCATCCCAGACAGGAGAGACCCTCTGAACCCCAGAGGGGAGAGACCAGAGAGGGGGAACTCCTGGGAGAATTTTTTTGGGCTGAATCTTCATATTTTGGAGTATTTTTAGCTGAATTTCAACTTTTTGCAGTTTGAGGGACTAAGGGTCTTCTTGCTATTTCTGAAAGTTTTTTGCCTGAATGTCAGTGGTTTGGTTTTTCTGAGCTGGATCTTGGTGTTTTGGAAGTTTTTATGGACACAGGATGCCCGGTGAGTTCCAGAGATGGACTTGGGCAGGAGGAACCAACCCCCAAGCCAACGCGCTCAGCCCTTGTTTTCCCCCCATCAGGATTTGTCCTTCCCAAAGCTTGGTCGGATGGAGGAGGAGGCTGCGAGGAAGAGGAAGATGCCTTGGTCCCCCCAGGCAGGTGAGGAGGAAGTCAGTGTCCCTTTGGGCGGGTGTTGTGCTGGCTCTGTCAGCCGAGCATGGCCCCGGCTGCAGGACAACCCCGCTGGCGCCGCCGTCCTGCCGGGGCCGGAGTTGGGGGGATGTCCTTGGCCTTCCCTGTGGGCCGGAGGCAAATCCCCTGCCTGTCCTTCTTGCTTCCTGCCCCAGGCCCCGAGGTGAGGACGGAGAGCCCGGAGGACAAATCCCCCCGTGAGACCCTGGTGGGAGAGGCCGTTTTGAAGGGCTCCCCGGCGCAGGAAGGCAGCGGGGAGGAAAAGGGCCGGAGATCCCCCCGCAGGAGGGGCTCCAAAGCCATCCCAGGGTGCTCTGAGGAGGAAAGAGCCAGCCTGTGCCGGGAAGGCGACCGGAGCTTGAGGGGGAGCTCTGAGCTGGTGGTCCCTGAGCAGCCTCCCAGCAGAGAGAAACCCTTCAGGTGCTTGGAATGTGGGAAGAGCTTCAGGCAGAGCAGCCACCTCCTCATCCACCAGCACATCCACACTGGGGAACGGCCCTACACGTGTGGGGAATGTGGGCAGAGCTTCAATGACAACTCCAACCTGATCCGACACCACCGCATCCACACTGGTGAGAGGCCCCACATGTGTGGGGAATGCGGGAAGAGCTTCAGGGACAACTCCACTCTGATGCTGCACCAGCGCATCCACACTGGTGAACGACCCTACCCGTGTAAGGAATGTGGGAAGAGCTTCAATGACAGCTCCCACCTGATCCGACACAAGCGCATCCACGCCAGGGAACGGCCCTACACCTGTGGGGAATGTGGGAAGACGTTTCGGACCAGCTCAGATCTCCTCAGGCATGAGCGGACACACACGGATGAGAGGCCCTTCTGCTGCACCGACTGCGGGAAGGGCTTCAACCAGCACTCCCACCTTGTCGTGCACCGACGCATCCACACCGGTGAGAGGCCGTACATGTGTGGGGAGTGTGGGAAGAGCTTCACCCAGAGCTCTAAGTTGACCAGACACCAACAGACCCACCGGTAAGGGAAGCCCTACCAGTGCCCCGACTGTGGGAGAAGCTTCAGCTGCTGGTTCCACCCCAAATGAAGCCCATGATGGTGAGGCAACCCCTGGAGTCCAGTGACTGTCAGTCCATCCCTTTTGACCAGAATGGGCCAGTCCCCTTTCACAGGGGCAGGTTATTCCAACAGAACCCTTCTTGGAGGGGTGTGTGGAGATTCCTACCTTGGCTGGGGACCCCCCAAGGTCAGTCCTGGAGGTTGAGAGCTGAGATCTCCCCCCAAGCGTTGGTCTGGAGGAGTTCCATCCATCTCTAATTAAGAATTATTGCTTTTGTGCTACCTTGAGTAGAATTGCTTCAACAACTGTCCTCTCTTATCCTGTACTCCTGGTAGTTTTAGTGTTTCTGTTGTGCAGTAAATAATTCTGATGAAGATCTTCTGTCTCATCATTTCTATCCCTAAGTAATTCCTTTCTATCAATAGATCTGATTTGCCATCATTAAACCTGGGGGACAGAAGTGGTTCAGTCACATCTCTGTAATTCCTTTAAAATGAAAGTTTTGGCATAACCCAAGGCTGAGATTGGATCCAGGAGCCCCCAGCACCCCACAGGAAGTTGGGAGCTCAGGGGGGCCACTCCCCTTTACCAGCCGCCTTGAGCCCAGAGACCCCCATGGGACCATTGGACCCACCAGAGCACCCCCCCTTTTCCACCCTTCTCCCTGTTCCTCCCACTTTCCCATTGTCCCCTCAATCTCCAATTTTCCCCCCAAACAGTTTAGGGGTCCCAACCCCCACTTTTTGCCCCCTCTCCTGTGATTGCTGAAGGAGAAAATGAGGCTGCACACACAGAGTTCCATTTCAGGACTTGTCCTCCCGTCTTTCCGGCGTCCCCCTTTCATTGGGGTTCCTTTGGAAACAGCGCCTGGGCTTTGTCTTTTAGTCCACTGGAATTCCCAACATGGCCCAAAAGCAGTGCCCTGATCCCACACATTCCCCTCCCCTCATGTGCTGGCTGTGTTCAGCCACCAGAGAGAAACACAGGCTGCCATGCAGAGCGTTCCAAGTGGTTTCCACTTTGGCAAACAGCACTCTCTGGATGGAAAACACCAGTCAAGGCCAAAGCACTCCTTTTGGATTCTGATTAACTGAATGCAGCTGCTGCTGCCTTAACTTGTTCCCACAGAAATTATCAGGGTTCCTTTGCTTCCAGGAGGCCCCACATGTCCCAATGGCCCCTTGATTCCATGAGCTTCCACAGTCTCCAAAGGTTCCTTTAGTTCCATGAGGCCCTGCAGTTCCAAAATGCCCTTTGGATTCTCGGAGATTTCCCACTGTCCCAGGGTCCCTTGTGCTTCAGAAGGAGCTGCAGTGGGACAGTGGCCCCTTGGTTCCGTGAGCTCTGCAGTGTTCCAGGAATCCTTGGGTTCCAGGAGAGCCTGCAGTTTCACAAGGAGCACTTGAATGCAGGTGGTTCTGCAGGGTCCCAATGGCCCCTGGATTCTGGGAGGTTCAGAAATATCTCAGGGCTCCCTTGGTTCCAGGAGGTTCGGGAGTGTCCCAGAATTCCTTTGATTTCATGTGGTCCTGCATTATCCCAGAATATGATTGATATCATATCTCCTCTTAGGGGAACATCACATCACAGGAGGGATGTGATGTCACAAGGTAGGTGTGCTGTCATAGGGGAGATGTGATGTCATATGATGGCTGTGATGTCATAGGGGACGTGATGTCACAGGAAGGATGTGATGTCACGGGCAGGTGTGATGTGTCCGGAAGGGTGTGATGTCATATGATGGATGTGACGTCATAAGAGAGATGTGATGCCATATGATGGATGTGACGTCATAAGAATGATGTGATGTCTTATGGTTGTGACGTCATATGGGCAGGTGTGATGTCACAGGAAGAGGGTGATGTCACACGCAAACTGTGATGTCACAAGAAGAATGTGATGTAACAGGGAGGATGTGTTGTCACATAGGGACTGTGATGTCATGGGGACGATGTGATGTCACAGGGCAGGCCATGATGTCAAAGGGAGGATATGATATCTCAGGAGAGGTGTGATGTCATAT
The DNA here is from genome assembly GCF_003945595.2 of Pipra filicauda. Lineage (NCBI taxonomy): Eukaryota > Metazoa > Chordata > Aves > Passeriformes > Pipridae > Pipra > Pipra filicauda. The sequence goes on along the minus strand of NW_024104860.1, from coordinate 34,452 downwards.
GATGGATGTGACATCATAGGGAAGCCTTGATGACACAGGGATGATATGATGTCACAGGGCAGGACGTGACATCACAGGGATGATATGATATCACAGGAGAGATGTGATGTCACAAGAAAGATGTGATGTCATAGGGGAGCTGTGATGTCATGTGGAGGAGTGATGTTATATAATGATTGTGAAGTCATAGGGGAGGATGTAATGTCACTGGAAGGATGTGATGTCACAGGGGAGGACACGATGTCACAGGGAGGATGTGATGTCACAGGGATTATATGAGACCACATGAGAGATGTGACGTCATATGATGGAATGTGACATCATAAAGGAGTTTTGATGGCATGCGGAGGACATGAAGTCACAGGGATGATAGGAGATCGTAGGAGAGGTGTGATGTCATATTATGGATGTGATGTCATAGAGAGTCCTTGATGTCGCAAAAAGAATGTGATGTCACAAGGGAGATGTGATGTCACAAGAAGGATGTGATGTCACAGGGAGGATGCGATGTCACAGGCGAGCATGGGATGTCACAGGGAGGTGTGATGTCACAGGGATGATATAAGATACAGGAAGGATGTGATGTCACAGAAGAGCTGTGATGTCACAGGGACAATGTGATGTCACAGGGGAGGATGTGACGTCACAGGGATGATATGGTGTCACAGGAGAGATGTGATGTCATATGATGGATGTGACATCATAGAGGAACCTTGATATCACAACAAGGATGCGATGTCCTGGGGAGGATGTGATGTCACAGGGCAGATGTGATGTCACAGGGGAGGACATGATGTCATAGGGGGGATATGGTGTCATGGGGAGGATGTGATGTCATAAGGTAGGTGTGATGTCACAGGAAGGATGTGACATTACTGGGAGCATGCGATGTCATAGAGGAGTGACACATTGCCCCCCACCTTGCTCCAGCTTAAGCCCTGGAATTTGTTTCCCTTGGATTCAAGTTCAGGCTGTTTCATTTCCATGGATGTCTAGAGATGAGTTAAGGGGAGCTCAGACCTTTTGGTGAGGAAGGAGTTGTTGACTCTGGAGCATTTGAACTCAGCCTTTGTTCCTGGTTTCTTCCCACTCTTTCAGAGCAGTTCATTTCCCAGGGTGAAAGCTCTGATTCCCCAGCACAGTCAGGTTCTCCTGAGCTCAGGATCTTTCACTGGTCTCATTTTTCTCCACTATTAATTCTGTGACAAATTCTTGCTTCCTAGGTCAGTGAAATGTTAGAAGAGAGAGAATCTCACCTGGATCTTGGACAGAACACTTCTAGACTTCTTTATTATGTTGAATTCTTCCCTAATAGTTCTGGATGACAGGACACCCATGTGGAAAGTCCCTTTTCTGGTTTTCAGGACTTAAAAGAGATGCTTTTCTGATGTGGGTATTTATTGGAGTGTTATTTATTCAACTGGGAGGGTTGAATTGAGTGTTCCTTGCACCTTTAAAAAGTGCAACCCCTTTAATCTGTTGTTTTAAAAACCATGCATTAGATGTCAGAGGACATAAAGACAGCATGTAGAGATAACCCTGATGGAAGTGATGGTTCCAGTCATCCCGTGTATGGATCAAAGATTTCCAAGGCTTTGTTCCAAGGCTGGGCACACATGGACTGGGAGAACTTTGCCTGCCGGAGCCGCTCTCCCTGCACCGCCAGGAAGAGCAGGGACCGCATCGCCCCGGCCGCAGCGGCGCAGAGGCTGCTCGGGAGGTGACAGTGTGCTCGAGGGAGCTGCCCACTCGCTGTCCTCACTGCCTGCACAGCGCAGGGCTGGGGGGAATTGAGCCAGGCAGGAAAAGGGAATGGCGGCCATCGCACGGGGCTGAAATGATCCGGGAAGCAGCAAACAGCCTGGCTGGGGGAGCACAGTTTGGGAAGGGGGCGCAGGGAAAACCCACTGTGATGTTCCGGGGTAAATAACAGAAAATAAACAGAGGAGGGTCCCCTTTCAGATATGGTTTATAGATCAGTGCACTGTGTATAGTGTAAGATAGCTTCAGAAATGTAAGAATGCAGTTTCTACAGCTTTTACTACAGTGGCACATTTTTTATAAAATATATAAAGAGACGATAAGTTGGGTGTTAGGTTGGGCTTTTTTGGTGGTGTTTTGTTTGTTTTTTTGTGGATGCTTTGTCCCCTCCCCATCTCCCCAAAGGAGCTTTCTTGAATGTACCTTCTTACAGCTGATTTGAAGGATTAGTTTAGATAAGCCTCTTAGAGTAGATGCATTTCAGTGAAATTGGGGCACATGTCTTTTTGGCTCTGGTGCAAGATTCAAACTAATTTTTTTCTTCCTCTTTGGCTCAATTAAAAGCCATCTTAAAACACTCTCAGTATATTGTGTGAGTGCAGGGCTTGAGATTGAATGTATGGGATTGAATGGACACAGAGAAAGAACTAACATTCAGAAACATATCTGCTTCAATTAATAAACCCAGAGTTTGACACATTAATAATATCCATAGTAATTGTGATTTGACTATATATTGTGACCTGCATATGCACATGTGAGCATAAGGACATAGGAAATAGGTGTTGTAGTTTCTGCAGTTCTTGTGTTATGGGTGAGGGAAGAGAGGATTCGAGCTAAAAATTGTCTGAACATTTTGAGAGTGCAGAGACATCTGTCTGACCATCACTAGGTATGCTTTGATTTTCAGGCAGAGCATGTTAAAGAATGCAATAACTTAAAGCCAGCTGGAGTCTTGAATTTTTGCTCTTTCAGCAATAAAATGGCACTAATAATTACTAATAATTAACGAGCTAACAGATGCAATAAATCTATCTACTCATTTTGACATATGTGTCAGTTTAATAATTTTAAATGAATCAGTTCATTTATAACAAGAAATCTCCCTCAACCTCTGATTAAAATGTAACATTGACTAAAGGATTATAGAGGGGACTTAATTTTACTGACTGTTTTAACAGTTGTCACAGGTGTTGGAAGAACGAAAGGCAATTGAAACACTCCAAATAGAGTGGGGGGAGAGCGGGAGTAGTTTAATAAATTTAAACATGGTCTCTGAATGCCAAACATAGAAAATTGAGCAGATTTGTAACTCCAGAAAGATGCTGCACACTATGTATTTTTGCCTTTTGTGGCTCACTGTGTTTCATTCATTTGAACACTGAGCAGTTTCCCTACTTTCTCCATTTAAAAATGTGCAACAGCGTTTAAATGTGGAACAGATTCAGCTGTTCATGTGCCTGGAGTTTCATCTCAGAATGCAGCTGATAGAATACTCAGCTGACAGGAAATAAAGGTTGTGTAGAATGGCTGTAACATTTCAGAAGTGGACACAGGTGTCCCATCCTGTGAATGCTGCAGTGCAGTGATGGTTGGTGCACATATTTTGTGTTTTTCTAACGGTTCTCATGTTGTGATGTGGGAATGGTGTGTGGAGTTCCCCTGCGAGTCTGTCTGGGTTATGTCTGTGCAGGGATGAACAGGAGTGTGTGTGTAGATTCCCATGCCTGTGTGTTTGTGTGTGTGCAGGGGGATTCTGTGCTGAACTTCAAAGAGTTTGTGTCAGTCTCACTCTTTAAAATATTTTGGCACAGCTTCTGATTGTTGAAGAATTTTTTAGAAGTGTCTTTCATTTGTAAAGGGAGGAAAGGGGTGGACTGAAGGACCTCTTTTAGTGCTGGGTGCTCATTTTAATGTGTTTATGGTTGTGCTCCTTTATTGACCCAGCCTGGTGCGTTTCAGCAGTAATTAACCCGTGTTATTAGCAAAGCCCTTGTGGGTATCCGTGAATTCTCTGGAATGGCTGATCATTTTTTCCATACTTTTTCCCCCTATTTTTTCCTAAGGCACGCTGTCCTTTTCTAATAGTCCTTAAACTTTAACATTTCCCACAAATTTCATTTTAGACTGAGGCAGGTAGAAGGGCATCATCCCCACAGTTCCATAATAAAGAATAACTATTGTCTTAACAAACTGTTTTCAAAGATACTGATGGGAAGCAAAACAACTGGCAGAATCTGTAAGGAACAATTTATTTAATTATTATTGTTCAAAACATGTGGTTAATGATAAGAAAAGAGACAAGAATTTCCTTAGCTTTTTGTGTGTGTGTGTGTGTGTGTGTGTAGCTGCATTAGCTGTTGTGAATATTTTGAAGTTCCTATTTTAATCAGATTCCAACTTAGTTAATAGCACCTTGGGCTTTTAAAACTATTGAGGCAGCAGAAAAATACTTGTGCTTGCACTGCTGAGAAAAGATAAGAGCCACCTCATCAGCCAACGCTACTTTTGCAATTAGTTTCAAACCCATGGTGCTATTCCTCAAATAGAGAAGGTAACTTGTCTATGATCATATTTATCAATACTTGAAGCCTACTTTGCTTAGAGTAGCTAAAAAGTAGATGTCTGTTCTCACAGCTATGTCAGTCCAAATGTTATGCTGCTATTTCTGTATGTTATAGAAAAAATATGGTATAAAAATATAGATTATTCATGAATAAGTGACGTGTATTCCTTAGGCAGTTTGGGCAGTGCACTCTATTGTTGTGTGTACACACACAGACATGTACACAGTAAGTATATATATGCAGAGCTGTGTAACTTCCCTCTGTGCAGTTGCTTGTCAAAATCCAGCTGCTTTTATGTGGTTTTATTTTGTTTGGTTTTTTTTTTTTTTTATTTTAATCCATGAGAAGCGAGCTGGCCAGCAATGTAAAGTGTTTGCACCTGATTTATACCAGATTCTCCATGTATTCTAGAAGTTTTTGTATTGTACTCACAGTTTTGCTTTTAAAAGATGCTGTATTTTTTGTTTAAGATTTTCTCATTCTAAGTAAATGAAAATAATAATATTTATTCATATTCCTGTAAGTTTTGGCTGTCAAATGGAGAACTGTTTTTTTCAGCTACATGTGTTCTTGGCTGTATTTACACCTAAAGAATATAATTATTTTATGGGGGGACGTCTCCTACACATGGTTTTTAATATGCATCACGATGTCCTCAGGCAAAAATACAAAATACACATTCATTTTTAATGGTCCTTAGTCCTTTCCAAAAGTCTTATAGTTGTGGGGATTTTGGTTTTTTATTTTGTTTTTTTGTTTTTGATGGTTTGTTTGCCGAGAAGTAAAAATCCTGTGAAACATGAAAGAAAAATATGAAACTGAATTGTATCCTGCTATTTTAGATAGTATTCCTTAATTCTATTTTAAATGACTTGGTATTGCCTTTTCAGTAGCACTTTGGAGTGTAATGTGTTTGGGCAGCACTTACCTAGCCAAAGAAAACAAATCAATATTAGCCCTGCTGAGGAGTGTCAGAAGTGTCCCAGATGTGTCCATTCAGCTTTGCTCCATCACACACTCTTTCCTTAAACAACTGGTCGAGCTGTCACAAAATGTCCTGTTGGCTCCAGTGAGATTCTAATGGGTGTGATCAGAGATTGAGGGCTTTGGCAAGTGAGAATGAGAAGATGATGTGGAGTTGCTGTCTCTTGTTTTGAATGTCCTCAGAAATAAAACCCCAGACAAACAAACAAACAAAAAAGAAATAAGAATTAAAAAAAAAGATAAAAATAATTAAAAAATTATAAGCCAGTTGTGTGTGTGTGCTCCCCCCACCAAGCCAGCTAGACATGAAACAGTTTAAAGTCCTGTAGATGTAGAGATGAAAAAGTCATATCTAAAATGTAGTGCCAGCTTGTTCCTAAGCATTTCCAAAATTCCTTCCCAGCAGGTGCCAGGATGGGTGGGCAGGAGGTGACTTGCTTTATTCAAACAATTCTTGTACCTGTGATTGCTGCTCTTTCACCCCTCTCCCCCTATTTCTGGGTTGGTTTCTAGAGCTGTTTTTGAAAGAAACACTTTTTTCAATCTCACACGTGAATATTTTCAAAGAAATACAAGACACGAAAATCTCGTAAAACCAATATTTAACAAAATGGTGAAATCACACTCCTTTATGTACTCTGAGCACTCTGCTACTGGCAGTTTGTGTAGTTCTCCATATACTGGAAATGTAACAAAGGATCAAGCAATTTTCTGTGTATTTACTTTTAATTTTTTTTTCTGTCATCAAATTGGCTTTAGGATTTGGTCCTGTCTTTGTGGAGGATGAATGCCACTGTCCTTTTATGTTTAAGTTGATATTTTATTGCTTAGGGGGACTGTCAGTGGGAGGGGGTGGTGGGAAGGAGCCTCCACTCAGGGGCTGGAGCTTCAGCTTCTAAAGAAGGCTGTACTTAATCAAAGAGCTGCAACTCAGGATTTCTCCTGGAGTTCCAGAACTTTTCATTTAGCCAGCTGAGAGTGCCCAGGGCACAGCCAGGTTAATGTTTAACTCTTCCAACACTGCCCTCATCCCAGGATATCCTGTCATCCTGAGAAGAAGGAAGGGAGATGCTGTGCCTATTCCCTGTGGCTGGGCAGGAAGCAAAACCTTCAAAGCCGTGGCCCTTCTGAAGGAGTTGATCTTGTGTTATTCCTCAGTAGTCAGCACTGAAAATTCTGTATCCGAGACACTGAATGAAAAGGAGAGTTGCTGAGAGGCTTGTTTGGGGGAGAGTGGTTTTTTGGTTTGTTTTTGTGGGGGTCTTTTAGTGCCAAATGAAGGTTGGACCATGAAAATCAGTCTTGTTACAGACAAAAACTGTAAAGGCATTTAAATGCTTTCAGTCACTGTGACCATTTCCTTCTTTCACTTTCTCACCCCTTGCAAATCAGAGACAGTTCCTAGAGGACAGGAGAATAAAATAAACAAAACAAGAAATTATTTTTCTTCTCCTGAGGCCTGTGTCAGGTCTGTTTTGAATGCATTTGAACCCTACTGCTTCCATGCTCTTTTTCAAGTAGCACCAGATAAATACCTATGAACTACTGAGATGAGAGTGATCATTCTTCCTTCACAAAATGTTTCTCTTTTCTTTTCCTATCCTGTGTCCCTTTTGTGTTCCGTGCTATGGAGTGACTATATTTTTGTTCTAAGCTAATTCACTGCTGCTGTTTTGGGTACAACTAATGTCAAGCAGCAAACCTGTAACATGCCAGAAACAGGCTACAGTGGGTTGAAGACACAGCTTATGTTTGATGGTGTGTAAATACAGAGAGTTAGTTGGGTTTATCTGATAGCCTGGCAGAAGGAGGGAGGAGCAGGACAAACTGTTTTCAGTAACTGTGCTGTTCAGACACCTGATAAGATGGAGAGTGCTTTGGAACTACTGATGTGCTTTGAATAAGAAAAGAATAATCAGGTCCATTGGCACTGGCTTATCAGGAAGGCAGTAAAATGCCAGCACTTTTACATGAGCAAAAGGAAATGTTTTAGGCACTTTGGGCCATTTTTCCATTGACATTAAATAGCAGGGTGCTTTTGAGTGTGCTGTAAGGAGTGGAAGGATTTATTACCTTGACAGAATTACAGGTGAATTTGTTCAGAGAGGAGTCCTCAGCAACAATAACAGCTCTTTGGATAAGTGGCCACATCTATTCATGCTTTTTTTGGTAGAGATTCAGGAATTCTCTCCTTTCTTTCTCCCTGAAGTGCAGTGGCTCACTTACAATGTGCAGTTTTTCAGAGTGTCACACACTTGTGCATTTTGTAATATCCTGGCAGCATGTTTGATATTGGGCGTGTAACAGGCTGTTCATAAAATAATGCTGGATCACTGACTGGTGTGTCCTCTGCCTTCAGTCCCTGGGTATTTTCATGTTCCAAAAAGAATATATCTCAGCCTGTGCTGGGAAGGGAAGGTGTGATTCACCATTAACTTACCCCAGCAGGCAGGAAACATGCTCAGATGCACTATTATCTTCTCAAAGTTGACTGATTTTTATTTCTGTACCTGTTCAAAATTTATTTCTAGGTTCTTTCACATGCTTACAATTAATTTGGGGATATTCAAATTCAATGAATGATAGTGCAAGAACATATTTGATTTTGGATGATAATTGATTCCTGTCAATGAGATCCCTGTGACACTCTGAAATCAATGATATGTGATTCAACCAAGGCACCACTGTTCTGTACATTAGGTAGCAGTGGGGAATTTAGGAACTAAATGTTCACAAGGTATAAATGGAGAAAATGTTTAGATTTCAATAGCCCTTTGTTTGGCATTTATTCACCCAAATATGTTTCTCAGGAAAGTTAGTTTTCCAAAGGGCAGGCTTTCAGTAAAAGAAAGGTCATTGATTTAAGGTTTATTAAATTTTAGCTAAAAACAACAGGCTCCATTTGGGTGTAAAATAATTTAAGTATTTCCTGCAGGCAACCTTCATGCTTTAGAGCTGTTGCTCAAAAGTTTCATTCTTCTATGAAGATGTCAATTGTAAATATAAAAATGCCTCACTGAAAATGTAATGGTTCAAAGATTCTAACTGAAATAAAAATTCCTGCCTGGGGAAAGCACTATAATCAAAATAAAGTGCTCTTAACTTTATTTTTCCTGTGGAGGCCGCACTTGAAAAGAGTGCTTCAAGGCAGCAGGGTTGGTAGGGAATGTGAATTTTTATTTATTTATTTATTTACTCTCCCCCACAGATGATGATAGTCCAGCTTTGGAATCAGCAACAGACTTCAGCCACTAATACAAGGCAATATGTGAGCTGCTGCCACTTCCAAAATGCAGTATCCTGGCATTTCAGTCAACTTTATAATCTGGCCAAAACCCACCTGGCAATATTAAAATCTAGCTTCTGAAGCACTTTTATTTCTGAAAGCTTTTTATGTCTTTTTATATCTCTTTAGCATATATTCAATTTCTTGGGAGCAGTGGCCAGGATGTTCACTTGATGGATGACTGGGGTGGGGAGTCTCCCCTCACCCCCCACTTTTTTTTTTCTCCCCTTTAATTTTAAAAAGAGGTGTGATAATTGTGCATTAGGTAAGGCTGGAACATGAATCCTGCAGATGCAGCTGTTTGACAACCTTAATGTGGGGGGTTTGTACCATTGTTAGGTAAGTTAGCAGAGGTTTTCCAAGCTAAGAAGGACAGCCTGCTGCCAAGCTCTGGCATCTGTCTTAAGAAACCTTTTTCTTCAAGGATGCCCTGAGGGAAATGATAACTGGATCCTTTTCTGAAGGCACAAATGGCCTGTTTTCTCTTGCATAGCATTCACAATGGGACTCCTTGGTCCAGCCTGCCTGCTCAGGTTTTTGTGGTGCTGGGTCAGGGTTTTCATGTGGTTTTTCTCCTGGGATAGAGTTGTGTACAGTGAATACTGATTATTCATCCCATGTCTGGTTCACTGCCTACATCTTGAATTTGACCCAGAGTCTGTGTAAATGAGGAATGCATTGAAACAAAGTCAAGGATCCTTTAGTGACTTGTTTCTCTGAGTTCAATCTTCTGAGACCTCTGATGAGTCTGGCAGGGCAGTGCCTGTGTGCAGAGGGGCAGGGAAAGAGAGTCCCAGCACAGCAGCAGTGCCAGGGAGCAGCAGCATTTGGCCTGTTGAGAGCTGCTCTTTTTCTCCTGCCCCCCTCCCCTTCTGGGCCTGGGCTGAGGCCTCAGTGCTCTGGGCCTTGGTCCCTGGGCTGGGCTGGGTCAGTCCTGTGGCCATGGCCCTGCTGGCATGAGCTGGGCTCCACTGCACTCTTTCCACCACACAAGGGGCTCCATTTGCTCCGGGCACAGCCTGAAGCCTCAGCTCTTCTTCTCCAGGGCTCTCAAGAAGAAGGCCAAGGACCAGGCTCTCCAGAGGGTCCTTGCCTTGCTGGTTTCTCCCTGGAGTCCGTGTGCTGCCCTCAGGGTGCCACTGTGGGGGCTGAGGGGCTGAGGCTGCTCCAGCTGGTGCTGGTGGTGGCCAGTGCCCCTGGAGATGGCAAATGGGGCCTGAGGAGCCCGGGGCCGATTCTCTGCTGCTGTGCTGGGGAGCGGGGCTGGCCCTGGGGCTGCAGGAGCTGCCTGAGCTGATGATGTGCTGAGCATTGCAGCCCCAGAGGGCCTGTCCCTGAGCTCCATGGCCTCCATGTCCTGCTGCAGGGCCAGCCCTGAGTGTGCGGCTCTGCTGGGCTGGGGCAGGGGCAGGGAGATGGGGGGACCAGGGAGGGGCTGGACTGGGCAGTGCCAGGGAGGGGAAAACCCCAGTGTTGAGCTGAAGGGTGTGAGTGGGCAGGGTGGGGGCTCTGCAGGGCTGGGGCACCTCTGGAGTCAGCATTTCCTTTGGCAGCACAACTTATCTCAGACAAGATAGTTTTGCCGAGTTGGCTTTTCCCCCTCTTTCCCAAGGTTTTCTCTTTTGTTTTCTCATCCCCTGAGGGGAAAAGGGGAAAGGGAAGCACATGTTGATCCCTGGTTTTATCTGTATACAAAAGGGAGTTGGGGCGGGGGAAACAAAGCGATTTCTCTCTCTATTCTCTCCCTTTTATCCCACTCCCGCCTCCCTCGCCACACCCCGGGCGACTGTTTCACCGCCGCCCCTCCTCGCCCGTCCCGCGGGGCAGCTCTTTGAGCTCCGGGGCGGCGGAGACTCCCCCGGCGCGGCCCTTTGGTTTTCCTTGGTTTATTCTCCGGAGCTGATTCCGTTCCGAGCTCGCCCCCCCTCTCTGGAGGATTCGGGGGCGGCGGCCCCGGGAAAAGCTGCGCTTGGGTGTGTGAGCTGGGGGGGTCTGCGGGGGGAGCGGGGTCTGGGGATCCCCTCGGGGGCTGCGGGGAGCGCGGCTGGGGGTGGAAAGGCTGGAGGGCTCGGGAGGGCTTAGCAGAGGAGTTCAGGGGTTCCCGAGGAGATTTTGAGGGGTCCCTGAGGGGGTTCGGTGTCCTGAGGGGACTCGGGGGGGGGAGGTTGAAGGTCCCTGAAGGGGTTTGGGAGTCCCTGAGGGAGTTTTAGTTTCTGAGGATATTGGGGGGGTCCGAGGTGGGCTTGGGGGATCTCTGAGGGGGTTTGGGGGTCCTGGATGGGTTTTGCGGGGACGTTTGCAGCAGTTTTTGTGGTCTCTAGCTGGTTGCAGATGGCTTTGAGGCTCCCTTAGAGGGACTGGGGGGATCCCTGAATGGGCTTGGGGGGTCCCAGGTGTGTTTTGCGGGTCACTGAGAGGCTTTAGAAAGTCCGGGGGGAGGGGGATGAGGTCTCTTAGGGGAGCTGTGAGGTCCCTGAGGAGGTTTCGATGGGTCCTGGGGTGGATTCATGAGAGGATTTCAGGAGTTTTGAGGGGATTTTTTGGAGTCCCCTAAAGCCCAGCAGTGGGTTCGGGGGGTCCCTCAGCCCCCAGGGGAGGGGTCCTAGGGATGCTCCCCAAAATCGGTGGGTGTAGATATACTACATCCGGGTAAGGGGATCCCAGTGCCCCCAGTATATCCCAATAACCTCCCAGTGATCCTCAGTATAGCCCAGTAACCCCCCAGTGACCACCCAGTGTATCCCAGTGAGCACCCAGGAACTCCCAGTATGGCTCAGTAACCTCCCAGTGTCCCCCCCGTGTGTCCTGGTATCCCCCAGTAACTTCCCAGTTCTCTGCCAGTGACCCCCAGTGTGCCCCAGTTCCCCCCCAGTCCCTCCCAGTGCCCCCTGGTTCCTCCCCGTGTATCCCAGTATCCCCCAGGAATCACCCAGTGCCCCCCAAAGCCCCCCAGTTATCCCCAACATGTCCCCAGATGCCCTTGGCCTTTCTGTGAGCATGGTTGGGAGCAATGTTTTTGGTGTCAGAGGGTCCAGGGGGGGCTCCTGGGGTGAGATGGAAGGTTGGGGACATCAGGGTTGGGGTTTGGGGACAGTGGGGTGGGGTATGGGGACAGTGGAATTGGGGGAATTATGGCCATGGAGAGGCCCTGGGGACATTGGAGACACCAGGGGGGTCTCAGGGTGTTAAGGGGGGAATTAGGGACACCAAGAAGGTCTTGGGAACCCCAGGAGGGTCTCAGGACTCACCTGCTCTTGGTGCTGCTCCTCCTCTTTCCCCCTAGACATCATTAACCACCCCAAATGTCTCCCAACCCCCTTTTCCTTTTAATCCCCTCCCCCTACAGATCCCTTTGACCTCCCAAGCCCCCTTTTAACTCCCCTAAATGCACCCAAAGCACCCCAAAACCCCCCAAATTCCTATCCAACTCCCCCCTCCCAAATCCCCCTAAATCTCTTCCAGCCCCCCCCTCAAATCCCTTCCAACCCCCCCACAGAGGGATCACCCGGCACCCTGGGACAGGAACACAGTGGACTGTACTGGAGGCACTGGGCTGTACTGGGAGGGCACTGGGGGGGCTCAGGTGTCCCAGGACAACGTGGCCCAGCTCCAGGAGAGATCTGGAGAGCAGTGAGAAGGTTCTGGTCTGTCCTGGTCTGTACTGGTCTGTGCCTCCAATCCCCAAAGCCCCTCCCCATCTCCCCCAGGACCCTCCCGCACCCCAAAGCCCCCCAGGCCCCTGACTTGGTCCTGCTGCCCCTTGAGCATCTGCAGCTGCTGCAGAACCAGGCATTTCATCAGCAAATGTGCAGGTGACCCCAAGCTGGGGGTGTGTTGATGTGCTGGAAGGCAGGAGGGCTCTGGAGCACAAGTGGTGTGAGGAGAGGCTGAGGGAGCTGGGGGTGTTGAGGCTGGAGAAGAGGAGGCTCAGGGGAGACCTCCTGACTGTCTGCAAGTCCCTGCCAGGAGGTTGGAGCCAGGTGGGGGTGGGGCTGTTGTGCCAGGAAGCAGCAGTAGGACAAGAGGGCTGGGTCTTGAGCTGTGCCAGGGGAGGTTTAGGTTGGATATTAGGAAGCAATTTTTTGCTGGGAGAGTAATCAGGCCTTGGAATGGTCTGGGCAGGGAGGGGGTGGAGTCATCATCCCTGGAGGTGTTGAAGGTGAGAGTGGATGTGGCCTCAGTGCCATGGTCTGGGAAGCACGGCGGGTTGGATCCAGGGTTGGACTTGATGATCTTGGAGGTCTTTTCCAACGTGACTGATTCTGTGATTCTGTGATTGCCATTCCTGTGGCAGCACATGCTTGAGGCTCTATCCCCAGGGTGATGGAGATGTCTGTCCATATCTATCTCCAAGGTTAGTCTGTAAATGTGTGGTGTTAGAAAAGCAGGCTGAGTTCTGGGCTGGTTGTAGAAGGAGAAAGAAGCCCAGAGGCCAGTGCAAGCAGGCAGCCCTCAGCTTGCACCTGATGTCCCCTCCCTGCAGGTTCCTGTCCTTGAGCCCAGGCCCTGAGGTGAGGCTGAGAAGTGGCGCGGAGGTGAGCCCAGAGCTGTCCCTGAGGTGAGGCTGAGAATAAGTGCAAGGCAGAGGTGCTGCTGAGGAAGGAGAGCCCTGTGGTGGGGAGGAAGACAAAGCTGTGAGTGCCCATCCCCGAGCAGGTGCTGTGTCCATCCCCTGTGTGCCAGGTGAGCTGGGGCTTTGCTGCAGAGCTGCGGGCGCAGATTTGAGCGTCTCCAAGTGCTGAGATGGTGGGCACCCAGGAACACAAACTGTGCCTGGCCACGGAGCCTGCAAGGAGGAGCAGAGACAGCAGTGGCAGTGTGGGGGGCCAGGTTGTCCCTGTGCCTTCCCCTGCAGGCCCTGGCTGTCCCTGCTGGGCCCCTGTCCATCCCCATCAGGTCCCTGCCCGTCCCCCCGGGCTGAGCTCCCCCCAGGAAGTGCCGTGGAGCTGAAGCTGCTGCCATCCCCCCCCTGCAGCCGCTGCCCCAGCCAAGGGAGCAGCAAAGGCAGGGCCAGGAGCAGAGGCAGCAGCAGGGGAGCCCTGGGGGGGCCGGGAAGGTCTTGTGTGGGTCAGGAAAGAGGCGCTGGGCACGAGGCCGGGGCTGTGCTGAGCAGGCCCAGCCCTCACATCCCCCCAGCCAACGCCGGCTGCCCGGGGGGCTTGGGAGGGACCCCCAGCCCGTGTGCCCCACACTGAGCTGGCAGAGAGAGAGCCAAGGGACAGGGCCACGGGCAGGGCCACGGGTGAGGCCTATGGGACACTCCACCCGAAATCTTTCGGGGAGTCCTTTTGTGTCTGTTCTTGGTTGTTGATTTCTGCTGGGGACCTGAGGGCCCCTCTGCAATCCCATCCATGGGGCACAATTTCCTCTCCAGAGCTTGACTCACTGCAGACTTTGCAGGGAAATCTGTGCTGGCAGCCTGAGTATGTCCTGACCCCCTGTGCTCCCCCCGGATCTTTGGGACAAGTTCCCTCTTCCTGGGCATCCACAGGATGAGGGGGGAGGCACTTGTTTTCCTGCTGCTCCTGTTCCTGCTCCCCCCTTCCTGCTGCTGTCGGATCAGCGGAGCAGCCACAATGAGAAATGGGTGAGAGAAGTGACCCAGGTCACTTCCACCACTGAAACGGTGGAAGCAGAGAAAGGAAAGCCTGGATAGTGGGGGCCTCTGGGATCCCCAGGACAACAGAGTGGAGAACCTGGAGAGGGGGAATATCTGGGAACGCGGTTCCCTGAAGGCGAGAATCAGAGGAGAAGGGACCCTTGGGACCCCCAACACTCCCAGCATCCCAGACAGGGGAGACCCTCCGAACCCCAGAGGGGAGACATGAAAGAGGAGGAACTTCTGGGAGAAATTTCTTGGGATAATCTTCATATTTTGGAGTATTTTTAGCTGAATTTCAACTTTTTGCAGTTTGGGGAATTAAGGGTCTTCTTGCTATTTCTGAGGGGTTTTTGCGTGAATCTGGGTGTTTTGGGTTTTTCTTGGTCTGAATCTTGGTGTTTGGGAGGTTTTTATGGTCACAGGATGCCCGGTGAGTTCTAGAGATGGACTTGGGCAGGAGGAACCCCCAAGCCAACGCGCTCAGCCCTTGTTTTCCCCCCATCAGGATTTGTCCTTCCCAAAGCTTGGGCGGATGGAGGAGGAGGCTGCGAGGAAGAGGAAGATGCCTTGGTCCCCCCAGGCAGGTGAGGAGGAAGTCAGTGTCCCTTTGGGCGGGTGTTGTGCTGGCTCTGTCAGCCGAGCATGGCCCCGGCGGCAGGACAACCCCGCTGGCGCCGCCGTCCTGCCGGGGCCGGAGTTGGGGGGATGTCCTTGGCCTTCCCTGTGGGCCGGAGGCAAATCCCCTGCCTGTCCTTCTTGCTTCCTGCCCCAGGCCCCGAGGTGAGGACGGAGAGCCCGGAGGACAAATCCCCCCGTGAGACCCTGGTGGGAGAGGCCGTTTTGAAGGGCTCCCCGGCGCAGGAAGGCAGCGGGGAGGAAAAGGGCCGGAGATCCCCCCCCAGGAGGGGCTCCAAAGCCATCCCAGGGTGCTCTGAGGAGGAAAGAGCCAGCCTGTGCTGGGAAGGCGGCCGGAGCTTGAGGTGTAGCTCCGAACTGGTGGTCCCTGAGCAATCTCCCAGCAGGGAGAAGCCCTTCAGGTGCTTGGAATGTGGGAAGAGCTTCAGGAGGAGCACCCACCTCCTCACCCACCAGCTCATCCACACTGGGGAACGACCCTACACGTGTGGGGAATGTGGGAAGAGCTTCAGGAGCAGCTCCAGCCTGATCCAACACCTGCACATCCACACTGGGGAAAGTCCCTACCTCTGTGAGGAATGTGGGAAGAGCTTCAGGCAGAGCTCCAACCTCCTCACCCACCTGCACATCCACACTGGGGAAAGTCCCTACCTCTGTGAGGAATGTGGGAAGAGCTTCAGGCAGAGCTCCCACCTCCTCACCCACCAGCGCATCCACACTGGGGAACGGCCCTACATGTGTAGGGAATGTGGGAAGAGGTTTCAGAGCAGCTCCAATCTCCTGAAGCACCAGCAGACGCACACGGATGAGAGGCCCTTCCGCTGCACCAACTGTGGGAAGGGCTTCAACCAGAACTCCACCCTCATCACCCACCAGCGCATCCACAGCGGGGAGAGGCCCTACAAGTGTGGGGAGTGTGGGAGGAGCTTCACCCAGAGATCGCATTTGACCAGACACCAACAGACGCACTGATGATGGAAGCCCTGTGAGTGCCCCAACTGCGGGAAGAGCTTCGGCCGTAGGACTGACGTTTTTGAGTATCTGCACTCCAACATCAGTTTATTCTTTTGAATATGTGTAAGTTTAACCTCATTTTAGTCTGAAAGCCAAATTCACCACTACCCCATTCCCTGATAACCGTGGGCTGATTCTGACAAGTGAGGCACAAATTACCCACTGCCCAGCAAAAACCAGTGGGACCAGCCAGTGGTCTCTGCCCTGGCAGCCCAGTTTCCCCAGTCTCATCTCAAAATGACCAGTTACACTGAAGCAAAGAGCACTGGAACCAGTGCAACAAGCCCCAGTCTGACTTTCACACCTGCCCACGTGTCCTGTTTCTGCTGCTCTACAGACTTCCTTGTTTAAAATACAATGGAAAAATAAACAGTTTTTGGGGTTGTTTTGGTTTTGGGCTTGTTTTTGTTTTCCCCCCACTGTTCTCATTAACCTCATTTCAAATCTATTTCAGTGTTTGAAGATGAATTAAAATTTTGAATGATTTTTAATGTTAATGCCTTGACCAAAGTATCAAAACATGAAAAATAAAAAAAAAAAAACACACAAAGCTGTCCATTATTGTCACAATCAAACACTCAGAAGTACTAACATAAGCACAGTGAAAACCCCATAAATAAGACCATTAAAATAATTTTAATATTTATATATTATTATATTTTTACTAAGCTTAACATAAGGAAATTTACTTCCTGACATCAGCTTTCCCCATCTCTCAAAAAGGTAATTTAGTTACATCTTAGTCACCCTTGAAAGGCTCTTTCCAGTTGGGTTGGCCTCTGCCTTAGACACTCATGAGATCTGCCAAATCCAGTTTTAAGGGCAAATTTCCCCACCAGGTTCAACTGCATTGCTTTTCCCAAAAACTTTGCAAGTAACCCCACAACTTTCATCTTAAACTCTTCTCTCAACCTTGTAAAATAATTAGCAGTAAACAGACCTGGTAATGTGTTATAATTAAGAATTTCTTGTTCTCAGAGTTATTCATACACCAAAAAGATGCCACAGGAACGGCCAAAATATTAATAGCAACTTCTACACTTTGGAAATCTCCATTTGGTTTAAAAGATTTCACAGTGGTTGTTTCCTTAGGAATTCAGGCACATTTTACTAACAAGTTTCAATAAAGTTACAAAAACATCTTCCTCCACTAAGACACAGGCAGTCATCCCAACCTGAGGTAGGCACTGAAAAGCCCAATTTTTTTCTTAGCTGTCACGAGTCTTTCATTCCTTCTGCCACATCAATTAGGCATCAGCCCATTTTTCAAGCTGCTGTTCTCTACCAGCTCCTGGTTTGGTTTCCAAGCCCAGTATTTTGGCCACGATAAAATCAGGGACCTGGGCAGTCCTGTCAGAATGACAAAGAGCACTGACCCTCCCTGCCAAGGGAGACAAACCATTCCCAACCTCGACCAAAGGGTCAAGGCAACGATTCTGAAACAAAATTTACAAAGTTTTTCTCTTCAGTTTTTTGCTGCAATTCTCTGTTGCTCTATTAAAAGAGCACAGCAGTGAAAGACAAGGCCTGATGGCCAAACCCAGGGCTTCAGCCACTTGAGGTCTATTGAAACCTTTCTGTGAGGAAAAGCTGAGAGAACTGGGATTGTTGAGGTTGGAGAAGGGAAGGCTTTGGGGTGACCTAATTGTGGCCTTCCAGTCCCCTCAGTAAAGTCGTGGACAACACCCAGCTGGGTGTGAGTGTGGATGTGCTGGAGGGCAGGAAGGCTCTGCAGAGGGATCTGGACAGGCTGGATCAATAAGGCCAAGTGTCAGGGCCTGCCCTTGAGTCCCAACAACCCCCTGGAACGCTCCAGGCTGGGGGCAGAGGGGCTGGAGAGCTGCTCAGCAGGAAGGGACTTGGGGGTGCTGCTTGACAGGGGCTGGATATGAGGCAGAGTGTGCCCAGGGGGGCAAGAAGGCCAAGGGCATGGTGGCCTTTGTGGAGAAGAGTGTGGCCAGCAGGAGCAGAGAACTGATTGCCCCTCTGTGCTGGGCACTGGGGAGGCCCCACCTGGAGTGCTGTGTCCAGTTGTGGCCCCTCAGTGCCAAAAGGCCCTGGAGGGGCTGGAGCGTGTCCAGAGAAGGGAACGGAGCTGGGGAAGGCTCTGGAAAACATGTCTGCTGAGGGACGGCTGAGGGAACTGGGCTTGTTGAGTCTGGAGAAGGGGAGGCTCAGGGGGGACCTCATTGCTCTCTGCAATGACCTGAAAGGAGGTTTTAGTGGGGTGGGGGTTACTCTCTTCTGCCAAGGCTACAGTGAAAGGTTGTGAGGGAATGGCCTTAAATTGCCTTGGGCAAGGTTCATATTAGATAATAAAGAAACCTTTTTCCACTGAGAGAGTGTTCAGGCATTGGAACAAGTAGCCCAGGGAGGTGGTGGAGTCTCTGGAAGTGTTCAGGTGTGTGGTGGGTTGACCTTGGCTGGACACCAGGTGCCCTCCCAGCCGCTCTATCACTCCACTTTCCAGCAGGACAGGGGAGAGAGTAAGGTGGAACAAAAAACAACTGGTGGGTTGAGATAAGGCAGTTTATTTAAAGCAAAAGACAGCAGGGTTTGTTCTCTGCTTCCCATGAGCAGCCATGGTCGGCCACTCCCGAGGAGCAGGGCTTGGGTCCGCGGGACGGTTCCTCAGCAGGCAGCCATCAGACAATGAATGCCCCCCTCCTGCTCCCTGCCTCAGCTTTTAGAGCTGAGCTCACCTCCCATGCTCTGCAATGTCCCTTGGGTCAGTTGGGCTCAGCTGGCCTACTTGGGTCCCCTGCCAGGCTCTTGCCCTCAGCTAAGGAAGGAATGTCCCAGTGTTGGTGCTGTGCTCAGCAGGGGCCAAAACACTGGGGTGTTCTCAACCCCCTTCCAGCTGCCAATGCCAAGCCCAGCCCTGGGAGGGCTGCTGTGGGGAACTGAACTGCAGCTCAGCCAGACCCAACCCAAATATCTATGGCACATATTCTATAGAATCCATCCTTAGGTGTTGTATGATAGATCTACAAGATATTACAGATAATAAGCAATAATAAGGCAAGTGTCCTCCTTAGGGACACACACACAGCCCCCCAACCTACTCGCTGGGTTTGTTCCCTGGGGGTCTCTGCAGCAGCAAGCACAGCCCCACACTGACTGCTCTGGGCTGTGCAGGCATTTGTGGTTCTGCCTGTCTCACACACCCCCCAACCTTGGGATGGATCTGGATGTCACTGGATGTGATGTCACAGGGGAGCTGTGATATCATGGGGAGGTGTGATGTCACAGGGACGATGTGATGTCACAGGGGAGGATGTGATATCACAGGAGAGGTGTGATGTCATATGATGGATGTGAAGTCATAGAGATGTGATGTCACAGGAAGGATGTGATGTCACAGGAAGGATGTGATGTCACAGGGAGGACATGATGTCACAGGGATGATATGATGTCACAGGAGAGATGTGATATATGATGGATGTGACGTCAGCTGTTGTGACACTTCAGGGTCTCATGGAACCAAAGGGACCCTGGGACAGTGAGGAACCTCATGGAGTCAAGGGCCTATTGAGACACTGCGAAGCTCATGGAACCAGAGGAATTCTGGGAGAGTGTGGAACTTCATGGAATCAAAGGGCCATTCTGACACTGGAGGGCCTCCTGGATCTGAAGGAAACCTGGGAGACTGCAGAATCTCATGGAATCAAGTGGCCAGTGTGACATGGGGGACCTCCCGGAAGCAAAGAAACCCTGGGACATTTTGGAACTTCATGGAATCACTGGGCCATTGTGACACTGGGGAACCTCATGGAATTGTGTGGCCATTGTGACACTGCAGGGCCTCATGGAATAAAATGAAACCTGGGACACTGTGAAACCACATGGGATCAAGGGGTGCCTGTGACCCTGCAGGACCTCATGGAACCAAGGGAAGCCTGGGACACTGAGGAAACTCGTGGAACCAAGTGGCCTTTGTGACCCTGCAGAATGGCACGGAATCAACAACCCATTGTGACACTGCAGGGCTTCATGGAACCAAAGGAATCCTTGGACACTGTGGAACCTCATAGAAACAAAGGGCCATTGTGACACTCGTCTACCTTACTTGGACAACGGGTGTTGGACTCTGAGAGCCTCCCAGATCCAAAGGGCTCTTGGGACCCTGTGGAACCTCACAGAATCAAGGGGTCCATTCTGAGTCTGCAGGGCCCAGGGAAGCAAAGGAATCCTGGGGCACTGTGGAATCTCACAGAATCAAGGGACCATTGTGACCCTGCGGAGTGTCGTGGAGATGAAGAAGCCCTGGGAGACTGGAACTTCACGGAATCAAGGGACCGTTGTGACAGTGCAGGTCCTCATGGAACCAAGGGAAAATGGGGACACTGTGAAAACTCATGGCATCAAGGGGCCATTTTGACATGCAGGGCTTCCTAGAACCAAAGGAAGCCTGGGACATTTGGGATCATCCTGGAATCGAGGGGCCATCGGGACACTGTGGAACCTCATGAAAGGAGAGGAACCCTGAGACTGTGCAGAACCTGAGGGCAGAAAGGAGCCATCGGGACACTGCAAAACCTCGTGGAATCAAGGGGCCACGGCTTCACATCTGGGTCTCATGGAACCAAAGGAAACCTGGGACACTGGGGAAACTCATGGAAGCAGGGAGACCCTGGGACACAGTGGAGCCTCACGGAATCAAGGGGCCATCGGGACACTGCAGGACCTTCTGGGTGCTGCAGAACTGGAACCCTGGGCTGCTGCAGAACTTCACGGAGGTGGGAAGCTGCTGTGTGGGGCCCCCACGACGAGTGGCTGAGGCTGCTGCAGGAGAAGGTGAGTGAAGCCAATTTGCACAAGTGGAAGCTGTGGGCAACGGCACTGAGCCCCCTTGCCATGGTCAGTTACCATGGAAACAATCAGACATTCCCATTGTGTGCTGGGTTAAAAGTAAACCGGAGGGAGAAATGAACCCACCCGAGGGATTGCAAGTCAGAGTTACAATTTACTAAGATTACAATAAATACAATGATACAGAGAAAAATGGTTTTTTAACCCACAAAAATAGCTGTATAAGCCAGCACCCTGGGACAAGAACAGAACAGTGCTGAGCACCACGTGGCCCCCCAGGGTGCAAAGTAAAAGGAAAGGAAAACCTGTTGGTCCAGATGATGGTGGCAGTTGTGTTGAGGCAGTGATGGCAGTCCTGTCAGGAGTGGCAGTGGCAGTCCTGTTGGAGTTCTGGTCCTCCTCTCGATCCCATGAGTGATACCAGAAGTCCCCAAACCCCAAGAGCAAATGTGCTCAGGTTCAGGTGGGGATGTCCAGCACCTCCCCCAGGGTGGGGAGTTTCACAATGGGCAATTTAACTCTGTGAGTCATGGGGTATTTTTGGAGTGTTTGAAGGTCTGGGTGTTGCAGCTGCCTGTTCTGCCAGTCCAAGGAGGCCCATTAGCAGAGATGACCCCTCAGGCTGGGGGTGAAGGTGCTAATGCCTTTCTGGAGGGGAGTTCTCACAGCTGAGTCATGGGTGTGAAGACAAAGGAAAACTCCTTGCACAGTTCTTTCACACCCAGCTTGTAGCCTGAGGCGTCAGGTGGGCCCTGGGCAGCTGCTGAAAAAGGATCCATTCTTAAGAGTCCATCAGAAATGACACAGAGGGTGTAGAATACACAGTTTTGGTTGCACTCACACAGTGATAAACTGGTCCCGGCCCCTGCAACTAGGACAGATTGCTAGGGTCGGTTACCATGGCAACCATCACACATTCCCATTGCTACAGTCAGTTTCCATGGCAACCATCATACCTCGCACTGCTACGGTCAGTTACCATGGTAAACCTCATACATTGTATTACTACGGTCGGTTACCATGGCAGCCAGCATACATTCCCACTGTTATGGTTGGTTACCATAGCAACCATCATACAGTCCCATTTATATGGTCAGTTACCATGGCAACCACCACACATTCTCGTCGCTACGCTTAGTTACCGTGGCAACCATCATACATTCTCTTTGCTATGATCAGTTACCATGGCAACCATCATACATTTTCATTGCCATCATATACCCCACTGCTACGGTCAGTTACCATGGTAACCATCATGCTTCCAATGCTACAGTCGGTTACCATGGCAACCATCATACAGTCTCCTTGCTATGGTAAGTTACCATGGCAACCATCATTAATTCCCATAGCTATGGTCGGTTACCATGGCAACCATCATACATTCTCTTTGCTATGGTTGGTTTCCATGGCAACCCTCATACTTCCATTGCTATTGTCAGTTACCATTGCAAGCATCACACCTCCCACTGCTACAGTCAGTTACCATGGCAAACATTATACATTGTATTGCTACAGTCGGTTATCATGGCAACCACCATACATTCCCATTGCTACGGTCGGTTACTATGGCAACCACCATACATTCCCATTTCTACGGTCGGTTACTATGGCAACCATCATACATTCCCATTGCTATAGTCAGTTACCATTACAACATTCTCATTCCTATGGTCGTTTACCATGGCAACAACCATACAGTCTCGTCTCTACGGTCAGTTACCATGGCAACCATCATACATTTCCGTTGGTACGGTCAGTTACCATGGCAACCATCATACTTCCCATTGCTATTGTCAGTTATCATGGCAACCATCAGACATTCCCTTTGCTATGGTCAGTTACCATGGCAAACACCATACATTCCCGTTGCTATGGTAATTTACCGTGGCAACCATAATACAACCCACTGCTTTGGTCAGTTACCATGGCAACCATCATACATTCCCGTTGCTATGGTAATTTACCATGGCAACCATCATACATTCTCATTGCCACTGTCAGTTACCATGGCAACCATGACATATTTCTATTGCTATGGTCGGTTTTCATGGCAACCCTCATACATTCCCATTGCTATGTTAGGTTACCATGGCAACTATCACACAATCCCATTGCTACATTCAGTTACCATGGTAACCATCATACATTTCCATTGCTACCGTCAGTTACCATGGCAACCACCATACATTCCCGTTGCTACGGTCAGTTTCTGTGGGAACCTCTTGGTTCCTCTTGGACAGAAGGAGATGCAGATGAGCCTCCCTGTTGTCCACCAACCTTTAGAGCAGCTGTGCTCTAAAGGCCTGTGTCCCAAGGGGTGTCTTCACCAAGACCCTGCACAAACCTCTGGGACTCTTTGCATCCTGTCCTGGTACCTTTCCAGTGAATTCCAGGGTTATCAAAGCCAACTGGAATGGGCTCTTTGTCGCACTCCACAATGTCACCCAAACCAGTCTCTCCTCTCACCCTCACCCACAAAAGTTCACCCAAGTTGTTCATCCCCTAGAGCAGCTCCACAGGTCCAAGAAGCTCCTTCCCGCTGAGGACACCTCTCTCCTGCTCTTTCTCTCCTGTGCCTCCTTGGCCTTCTCTCCCAACCCATCACAGCCCTGCAACCTGGGAACTGTCTCAGCAGGCCTGGGCTGTTATTGCCTGCAAGTGGAATGAAGAGAGACTTGGGGCTGCAGCTCCTCCTGCCTGTGCCCCACACGCAGGGCATTGGGGCCTGTCTGACTGCAGCCCCTCAGTGGGGCACCGGAGTAAGAACAGACTTGCAGTGGGGAAAGCTGCTCTGAAAGCCCCGAGAGCTGGGCTGTGCAGAGGCTTTGCTGACAATGGCCCTGGGGGTGGACGTGCTGGGACTCAGGCCCAGGGGGAAAATCCCAGGCCTGATCCCTGAGGAGATCAGCACATGCTGCTGAAATGCTGGGGGAGAGAAGAGCCAGCAGAGGGAGGGAACAAGTGTGGACAGTCTGGGCTGATGTGCTTTGGACTCGTGCCTGGCCCAGCCTTGGCTGGGCAGAGAAGGGACAGCCTTTGTGTCCCTGCAGGGCTGGGATTCACTCCCTGCCCCAAAGGCCCCCAATGTGTCTGAGAAGCCCTGGGTGGTGCCTGTCCCACAACTGCTGGGAATGGGTACGGGCTTCCTGCACAGGCCCTGTGCTGTCCATGGCAGCTGCTGCACTTGTGCTGCAGAGCCCTGGCACCTCCCCTGGCACTACAGGCCCCTCTTTGGCTGTTCAATCCAGGCTCAGCTGCCCACAATTAGGTTCAGCAGTGAAGGGATGTCCATGAGACAATGGCCATTGTACTCTGAGGACATGTAGAAAATACCTCTGATAAAGAACAGGAGAAAGACCTCTCTCCCTGTGCCACCTGACTCCATTTGGTCACCTGAGCACCTCTAGGGGCTGCCCTGGACAGAAGAAACAGTGACAGGTTCCCCTGTCCTACATGTGGGCACCTTCTGCCACTGAAGTTGGCCAAAGCAATGTCCCAGCACCTCCAAGAAGATCCCACAGCTGCTGCCCTGTCCCTAGGAACTGCTCCATTGGAGCCTGCAGTTCCCAGCAGGAATCTCGGTCACCTCTGGCCCCTCAGAAGGAACCAGGGCTTTGTGTCCCAGCAGGTCACTCCTGGCTTTGGTCTTCCTTCATTCCCATGGGCGCTGGGACAAGGAGTCACTGCAGGGGCCTGTTTTGGGCCCACTGAGCTGGGGCAGGAGGAATCCCAGCCCATGGGGGTTGTGGAGGGAGCTGAGTGTCCTTCTGGCCCCAGGTCTGCAGAGCCACAAGGAGACACCTCTGTTGACTCAGCTGAGTCCCTTCCCTCAGTGCAGGTGAAGGAGATCCCTCCTGGGCACTGTCTGGGTTTCCTGTCTAATGATCAGACATGAAAAGGGGACTCTTGGACTTTGTGTGTGTTTGGAGAAATGACAGTGCTAAAAGAAGTGTCTGTGCCCAGCTGAGAGAAAGAACATCATTATTTCCTCAGCTGTGTGCCAGGAGGTTCCCCAGGAGCCCCAGGGACAGCTGGAGGGAGCCCAGAGGGGCAGAGCAAGGGCTGCCTGGGGCTGTTGCTGTGCTGCTGAGCTGGGCCGGGCTCCTGGCACACAGGGAGCTCCTGGCAAGCAAGAAGAGCTTCAAAGAGCCAGCTCTGCTGGTGAGCAGCTCCTCTGCACAGCCCAGCAGGGCTGAGGGCACTGCCTGCAGCACCCAGGGCACAGGAGAGAAGGCAGAGAGATGAGAGGCAGCCTGGGCTGGGAGGTGACTGAGCTCTCACTACAGGAGAAACCTTCCCAGGATTTGAAGGAAGAATTCTCTGGCTGTAGGAAAGTTCAGCTTCTCTTCCTGGAGGCATCTTCTAAAGCTGGCACATCCCACAGCTTCTAGGATCTTTCAGCAGGACTCTCTCAGTTGCTGCAGTGCAGGGGAAGTGGCCATATGGCAGAGCAGGGCAGGAGCTGCAGGCAGCAAGGGCAGAGAGGAGAAGGGAGCAGGAGGTTCAAGGGATCCTGGGCTGGGAGGACAGGGCAGAGCTGCTCAGGGCAGGAACCTTGACAGCCCTTTGCCAGGGTCAGGCTCTGGCTGCAGAGCAGTGCAGGTGAGTTCCTGCAAGTGCCTCTCCCAGCTGCCAAATGCCCCCAGTGACAGGAGCTGTCAGGATGGCTCTGCTGGATTTGCTGGGGTGCAGCAGGAGAAGCTGCTGCAGAGCAGGACTTGCTGCTGCCCCCTCAGAGGCCCAGGGCCAGAAGGTTCCCTGTGGCAGGGCTGGCTGTGGGGTGGGAAGGTGGGGGTGCAGCCAGGGGTGCCCAGGGCTGTGGGGCAGAGCAGGGTCCTGCCCCCAGGGCTCTGTGTGCTGGGGCAGGGACTCTGCTGCCTGCCAGGGGCAGCTCTCAGCCCGGCCAAGGAGCTGCCACGGCCCTGCAGGGAGAAGGGGTGGGGGGAAGGAGTGACCCCTCAGGGCAGGGCAGGGCTGGGCAGGGCCCTTCAGCTGCAGGCTCAGGGCTCCTCACAGCTTCAGCTCCACCTCCTCCATTTCCAGGGGCCCTTCTCAGGAAGCACATCCCCCCAGAACACCTCCCCCTTCCCAGCCACCGCAGGGGTCTGGGATCTGCTCTGCAGCCCCTGCCCAGGCAGAGCTGCCCCTGGCACTGGGCTGGGGATGGCTCTGGCAGCACTGGCAGGGAGCTGAGCTGGGCACAGGCAGGGGCTGCTGGCAGGAACAGCTCCTCACCCAGAGACAGGCAGGCAGGGAGAGGGAGCTGCTGCCACAAGGGCTGGGCAGGGGGATGTGGGCCCCTCCCTGCTGTCCCTGTGGCACAGACCCCTTCCCTGAGCAGCTCCTGCCTGGGCTCCTTTCCCAGCCTAAGCAGAGCCTGTGCCCTCAGGCCCACGGGGGCTGGGCTGTGCATTGCCCTGCAGCAGCCAGAGCCCAGGCAAGGACAAGGCCCTGATTTCCAGCTGTCTCTCTGTGTCCCTCCTCCCTTGGCAGCAGCACTGTGGCATTTCCCTGCCATCCCCTGCTGCCTGGGCTCTCCTTGTTCTCACCAGTGGCTTTTCTGAGCCAGTGTGGGGTTTGGAGGGGGCAGATTCCTGTCCAGACAGAAACCCTTTGGGTGCTGCTGTGGGGATGTGTCTGTGGGAGCCAAGTGCCCAAGTGCCCTCCAGGCACCTTCAGGGTATTCAGCTGTTTGCCTGGGTGTCCTGCAGGGCTGCAGGTGCCCTCCAGAAGGGCACAGCTCTGCCATAGGATCTCTGTGCTGCACAGGATCCCCATGGAGAAAACTCCTCAGTGCTAAATCCATGGAAATGCTCTGGGCAGCCGTACTTGGGAGCTGCAATGATCTCTCTGTGTGGCAGTCTGGGAGGATAGAGATGAGATCCTAATCAGGCATCCTGAGGAAAGGCAAGGATTCTGTCAATGTGCTCTTTGAACCAGGATTCCTCTGCTCCCAGAAGTGCCTTGTTTCTTTTTTAAGGGAATTCTTAAGGGTCATCCGCCTTCAGCTCCAAGCTGCCAGCCAGGGGCAGCTGTGAATGGGAAAGATGTTCAGCTCTTGTCTCTGCACCAAGAGACCACCCCTTTGCCTCTCAGGACTCACAAGATTTCCCTTGGATCACATTAGAAATGTCACAAATTTCAACCATCCAAACTCACTCCTGGCAAGAGGAACTGGAATAAAATCAAGTCCCCCAAATCCCCTCCCTCTGTTCTGTGCTTGGGCAAACTGTGACCAGCAGTTCTGGAAACACTCTGATACATCACAAGTGCATTTAATTGGAGGTCACCCTGTGCTCCAAGTTGCCTCTCACTGCACAGCAAGAAGGATTCCTCAGGAGCCCATTCCAGGGTCCCTGCTCTCAGTGCCCCCTTCAGCCAGCAAAACCCAGAGCTCAGGGAGAGGGATGCAGAGAGATCTTCCTGAAAAGAGGCCCTGAATGTTGAATTGCTGTGAGACATGCAAGATGTTTTGCTAATTGAGCCTGGCCTAATTCATTTCTGCCTTTTTTCTCCTCAACAGAAAATCATACCCTGAGGCAACAAATGCCCAACAGCAGCTCCCTCACCCAGTTCCTCCTCCTGGCATTCGCAGACAGGCGGGAGCTGCAGCTCCTGCACTTCTGGCTCTTCCTGGCCATCTCCCTGGCTGCCCTCCTGGCCAACGGCCTCATCCTCAGCGCCGTAGCCTGGGACCACCACCTGCACACCCCCATGGGCTTCTTCCTGCTCAACCTCTCCCTCACAGACCTGGGCTGCATCTGCACCACTGTCCCCAAAGCCATGCACAATTCCCTCTGGGACATCAGAACCATTTCCTACCACGGATGTGCTGCACAGGCCTTTCTGCTTGTCTTCTTCATTGGAACAGAGTTTTCCCTCCTCACCATCATGTGTTACGACTGCTACGTTGCCATCTGCAAACCCCTGCACTACGGGACCCTCCTGGGCAGCAGAGCTTGTGCCCACATGGCAGCAGCTGCCTGGGCCACTGAGTTTCTCATTGCTCTGCTGCACACAGCCAATACATTTTCCCTGCCCCTGTGCCAGGGCAATGCCCTGGGCCAGTTCTTCTGTGAACTCCCACACATCCTCAAGCTCTCCTGCTCACACTCAGGCTACCTCAGGGAAATTGGGCTCATTGGGGTTAGTGTCTGTTTAGTGTTTGGTTGTTTTGTTTTCATTGTTTTCTCCTATGTGCAGATCTTCAGGGCTGTGCTGAGGATCCCCTCTCAGCAGGGACGGCACAAAGCCTTTTCCACCTGCCTCCCTCACCTGGCCGTGCTCTCCCTGTTTGTCAGCACTACAGCATTTTCCAACCTCAAGCCCCCCTCCATCTCCTCCCCATCTACGGACCTGGTGGTGTCAGTTCTGTACATGGTGGTGCCTCCAGCACTGAACCCCTTCATCTACAGCCTCAGGAACCAGGAGCTCAAGGATGCCATAAGGAAAATGATGACTGGATGTTTTTTTAAGAAGCAATAAACTGCCTCTTTTCTTCTGCAGAACACTCATTGTGTAACACATTTGGGGCCCAGCCTGCCTTCTAAAGCTTTTGATAGTGTTTGGGGTGGAGGGCTTCCCTGTCTTTTCCCTCTATTCCTGTCATTAACACTGAAATTTTGTTCTTCATCCCATATAATTGACTCTCTACCTCTTTTTTTTCACCCACAAAATATACAAATCAGAAATCATGCTTTGTGTGCATTTAAAACAAAATAAAAGTTTGTGCAGCAAGGTATTTGTCAAACATCCTCCCTGTTTTAGTTTGTACATGAGGAATCACAATCTCTGAGTGTAAGAAATGACATAAATTCTTTTTTCCAGATTCTTCCTCCAAGACCCCCCCTGAAGCTGGAGGGCATTTCCATGTTTGCAGATGTGGAGGGGAAAAGAGTCCCAGCACTGCCAGGGAGCACCAGCACTGGGTCTGTTCAGAGCTGCTCTCTTTGCACTCCCACCCTCTCCTTTCCTGTCCATGCCCAAGGTTTGAGTGCTCTGGCAGCTCAGTCACTGTCCTGCTGTGGGTCAGGCCTGTGAGCACAGGCAGGGACAGGCCCTGGGCACTGCTGGGACAGGGCTGGGCTCCACAACAGCAGTTCCAGCAGCAAAGGGGTTCCCCTCCAGGCACTTCCTGAGGGCTGAGGTCTTTTCCCAACACTGGTATGGAGAAGAAGTCCCTGGATTCCTTTTGTTCCATGAGGTTCCCCAGTGTCACAATGACCTCTTGATTCCATGAAATTCCACTGTGGTCCAGGGTTTCTTTGTTTCCAAGAGGCCCTGCAGTGCCACAATGGCCTCCTGATTCCATGGGTTTCTGCAGTGTCACAGTGGCCCCTTTATTTCAGGAGGTTGCCCACTGTCCCTGGGTTCCTTTGGCTCCATGGGGCCCTGGAGCATCCCAGTGGCCTCTTGATTCCAAGGGTTTCCCCAGAGTCACAATGGCCCCATAATTCCATGAGGTTCTGCAGTTCCACAGTGGCTCCTTGATTCCATGAGGTTGCACAGCATCATCACACAGCTGAGCCCATCCTGATGAAAGTTCTGAGGAGGTTAGGGGGAACTGGGACAAAAGGGAGAAGATAATTGGGGAAGGAAATAGAGGCTTGGTCAACAGAGGGGAAATATTTGGATGAGGTAAAAACCAGGTTCAGGGAATGCTGAGGGTGCTGAAACACTAACTGTGCAAACACTTCTGATTGACCTTTATGCACTTTGTAACCTCAAGCCCCAACACCACCCAAAAGTGCTGCTCCTCCCGTGGAAAGGAATCCACTGCTCTAATTCCAAGCCAGAAAAAGCCCAAACCCAGAACTCCAGACTCTTATTTGTCCTCTAATGTCCACCCCATTCCCAATCTTGTATTACCAGTATGAAAAGCCAAGCTTTAATCCTGACCCAGACCAAAAAGCTCTTCCCCTAATCATGAACCAGACACTGCCAGCAGAACAACAAACCTCCCAAAGTTCTGCCTAATCCCCACCCTGAGCTCTAAACCCCAAGCCCTGACCATTAAGCACCCCCACAGCCCTTGGGAGCAGGGCAAGGACCTGGAGGGCCCCGAGCAGGCCCAGGGGGTTGGCAGAGGAATGGGAGGTGACCTGGATCTGCTCAGCTCTGCAGTGACCCCCAGGAGAAGGGCCTGGGCTCTGGCAGGGATGTCCTGTGGCACAGGGGCTCAGGATCCAAGGTAAGAAGGCCAAGTGCCCCTGGCAACAGGCAGAGCTGGTGCAGAGCCATCAGGGAGGGTCTAGAAATGCTGCTGGGAGGGGGTGGGAAAGCAGGAGGGGTGTGTGCAGCCTGCAAGGCCAGCGCAGCAGCAGGGCCAGGGCAGGACAGCCTGCAGGAGAGATGGCCAAGGGCTCTGGCAGGGCTGCAAGGCCCAAAGGCACCCAGGCCTTTGTCCCCTTGCCTCTGGCAGCTGCCTCTGCCACTCAGGCCACCACAAGCAACTTTCCTGGCAGGTTCTGCCCTTGGGGGGTTCTGCCTCGCCCCTCCCTCAGCAGCCTGGCAGGGGTTGCCCAGTTTTGGCCCTTTGTTGTTCCTCCCCCTCCCATCCCAGTGCCCCCAAACAGCCCTGAGCCAGCCGGGAGGGACAGGATCTGCTGGGCCAGGGCCTGGGGCTCAGGCCTTGGCCTTTGTGCTCCACAAACCCAAGGCAGGCTTTGCTCAGCACTGCAGGGGCTGCCCAGAGCCTTTGTCTGCCTGCACTCCTGGCCTCCAAGGAGCTGCTCCAAGGAGTCCCTGGGGAGGCTTTGGCAGTGCCTGCCCTCAGTGGGGCCCAGCAATGCTTCAAGGCACTTGCAGTTTGGCTTCTGACTTCTTCAGCTGCTTCTTCAACCTTCTCTCAGTACCTCAGGATCATGGGCTGGGCTGCAAACACACCGTGGGGCTCATTAAAATGCAGAAATCCCTCAGGATCTCTTTGTCTTCCTTTAACTGTCTTCAAGGCAATTTCAAAACAAGTCTTCCAAATTTGTACTTTTTTTGTTTTAATTCAATTATGGATATTTTGTAGTTCAGAGAAGAGGTGATAGAGGTGTTCTCCAAGTGATCTTGATGCTGAGTGTCTCCTCAGGAGATCCACACTGACCCTGGATGATCAACCTTGCTCCTCACCCCCCAACCTCACCGGTTCTGACATGGCCCATCTTGGACTGACAGCTGATGCAACTCCAAACACACTGTGGGACCCATTAAAACATTGAAAACCAAATTATTTTTCTTTCTTTAGTTGTCTTCAAGTCTTCAAGACATAAACAACTAATTAGAGTTGTAGTTTAGCTAAGGAGGAAGATTTTAAAGTGGAAGTCACCAAAAATATATTTTTTGATGAAAGGGAATGATTTACACAAAGCCTTGGGATGCAAGAGGGTCAGGACACCAAGGATTTGGATCCAAAGACAAGGGGGCAAAAGACATTAGTAGTGCTTAATCATTCACCAATTGAACAGTTGTAAAGTGATTCAATAGCATGTGCTACAATTTTAACAGTGACTGAATTATAGATTCCCAATAACAACATTCCCACCACAGTCAATTCACACCCACACCCAGGCAGAGATGTGTGGACACATCAATAGCTGGGGGTGGAAAGGTCCCTCTCCCAAATTCTCCTTGTTGTCAGGGAAACACTCCCCCAAATCCCTTTGTGTTTCCCAACAGACCAGGGTCACAGCTGGAGGAGTGTTTGTTGAGGGGGATCAGAATTGTCCTGGGCATCAGCGAGGGTCTTTGGAGTGTTGCAAACTGGAGGGTTCCCGAGCTGGGAGAGGCTGCCAGAGGTGTCCCACTGAGAGGGAGGTGCTGGGGAGCTGCCAGGGCCTCCCTCAGCCCCGCTGGTTGTGGGCTCCCAAGGGGACTGGCTTTAGTTATCTGCTGAATTTCCATCCTGGTGTCAGGAATGACTGGAGTTTCCAAACTATTTGGGAATTGTATCCAAACTGTTCCATTTGGGTTACGATTCAGTCAGGGAATGTTCCAAGGTTTTCATGGGATGACTGATTATCCTGTGTTCCCCAGCTGTTCCACTCTGGATTGTTCCCACCTTTATCATCCAGGAGCACCTGGTCCAGTCCAGGGACACTTCCCCACACTCCTGGTCCAGTCCAGGGGCTCTTCATTGCTCAGCTGGTTTGGTCAAGGCTTGTCAGGAGCTCCTGAGATCCTTGACCAGGCCTGAGGAGAATGGGGGGAGGATGCACCACCACAGGGGCTTCTAAGAAAGATGGGGACAAACTTTTTGTAGGGACATCCCTGAGCACTGTCCAAGGTGTTTGCAGATGAAAACATTGTGCTCATAGTCTAAGATAGTCACAGTCATATGTTTTACCACGGCCTGTGTTGGCAAAATATGGGGCAATGGATTTAAACTGGAATAGGGGAGCTTTCTATTGGATAATAGGAGGAAATATTTGCCAATGGGTCTGGCAAGAACTGCAACAGGTTCCCAGAGAAGAGGATGTCCCATCCCTGGATTTTTCCAAGGTCAGGATCTTTGAGCAGCCTGAATTAGTGAAGATGTCGCTGTCTATGTGCAGGAGTTTGGACCACATGAGCTTTTGTATCCCTTCCAAGACAAATCATTCTGTGATTCTTTGAGTCTACTATCCCAAACTCCTTCTCCAAAGTATTTCCATGTTGAGGACATGAATTACCATGTTTTTGAAGAAGCCATTCTAAGCCCAAAAGGTAACAAATTAATTCCAAGGAAGTTCCAAGGTATCTGTATGAAACTTTAAGCAAGGAGGTCATAGGCAGAACCTCTCGGGGTGACCCTTTAGCTGAGGATGGGGGATTTGGCCTCGGGGTCTGAGACTAATGATGGGCAGACAGAAAGGGGATTTGGGGACTGGGCAAGACTTGTCCTGGGATGTCTAGGAAAGAACCAAAGCAAGGGTAGGATCACAATAGTTACTGGAGGAACAAGCATGAGAAAACAGAGAAAAGAGAATGGAAAAGCTGGTCCTGTAAACAGGAGGATGCTCAAGACACGTCCCTGACTGTGCCCTGCAAGTGATCCCCACAACCTGTCCCGTTTTCTTAAGAACTCCATTGCCAAGAAGTTTCTGTGGGGAGGGACCTCTCTGCTCTTGGCACAGATCGTGGCCCAAGTTCCAGCCCCTGCAGCAGGAGCCACAAATAGTCAGGTCTTGTGTTCTTTGGGGGGCCAGACTCTGCCCAGACTGGGGGGTGTGTGTGTGTTGGAAGCACAAAAGAGTGAAGCAAATGCAAAGCTAAACACACAATGTAGCCTGACTTTGTCCCTAAGTGGGGGATGAGAATTGGACCCAACATGTGCAGGGACAGATGGAGGGGTTTGTCCCCCTGGCCCTGCCCAGAAGGGACACCTTTCAGGAAGGGTTGTGGCCTTGGCTGTGCTGAGGGTTGACCCGGGCAATGCAGCTTGGGATTGCAGTGGCACTGTCAGGGCTCTGCAGAGCTACATCACAGCTCCCCTGTGACATCACATCTGCCCTATGGTGTCACATCCATCATATGATATCGCACCTCTCCCGTGATATCATATAATCCCTGTGTCGTCCTGTCCTCCTGTGACATCACATTGTCCCTGTGCCATCACATCTCCCCTATGACATCACACCTCCCTGTGGGAAACGACTGGATGGTAGGCCTTGAATTTGAGCAGTTGCAGCTCTGAAGTTGCAGAGGAACGTAAACAACTCTAAGGAAATATTTACTGCAATGCTGGACAGAACAAACGTAATGCAGCTGAGACCAAAGGTCACCAATCCAAATGTGTGTAGTGTCACCAATGAAAGTATGTACAGTGTCTTCTGTGTCACCAATGAAAGTACCTACAGTGTTTTATGTTTGAGACTTTTAACCAATTATGTTGTAGCACAATAGTATACAAAGAGTATAAAAGAAACATTTGAGAGCAATAAAGTAGCCGTGTGCCTTTCCCTGCTTTCTGAGTGCATTCTTGGCCGTGGTCAATTGATGAACCCTGATGCGATTTATTACGCAGAAGATTTACTGCAAGGAGAATTCCTTGGATAACACTGCAGACCTTAGAGTGGTGATAGAGAAGATTTATTGCAGAAGATTTGCCGCAGACCTTAGAGCAGTAGGGAGGGGATTTATTGCTGTGGATCTGAGAGCAGTGACTGTGGACCTCAGAGCAGTGACGACGGAACCCCAATGTAGCATTTGTTGGTGGACCTCAGAGCCGAAAAATAAGTCAAGACTTACAGACACCTGGAAAGAAGGTGAGCCATTGGGGAATAAATAATGGAAGCACAGATATCCGTGGAGGAGGAATCTGTTGGCATAGTGCTAACAGAGATACTAGAGAAGCACAGTGTGAAATATCAGAAATGTGTGCTCTGCACATTATATAGTTGGTGTAAAAGAAATGGGGTAGATGCTCAGTCAGCATTTGGTACAGACATTTGGGACTCTGCAGGGAGAGTGCTTTTTAATGCAGCCACTGAGTCTCTTAAGCAGGCTGCCAGCATCCTGAAACTCTGGCAAACTGTCTTTAAAACTTTAAAAGATCATGCTTCTAAAAAATCACCACCCTTCAAGCCAGAAAATAAAGAAAAACCTAGCAAATCACCCTCAGAGACAGTAAAAGGAGAAAGGCCACCCCTCCTCGCCGCTGATAGGAGACTTTTCGGCCATGCAGTCGCCCTGCTGGAAGGGGTAGCACATCGCTGCCCAGCGTGCACTGCACCGATCGAACAGTGCGAGTTCCAGTCGTGGCCGCTGCCACCCCGCGCGGAGTTGTGGTGCAGACGAACACCAGAGAGCCACTCCGGCTGCTG